>NC_079158.1:27926479-28227572 GCF_947563725.1 Argiope bruennichi | reverse complement strand
ATCAAGAATAATTCGGCTCCTATTGGTTCTATTTCCAAAATTCTTGAAGATTCTAGTATCATCCATTTTGTTATCAAATTCGGCGTCAAATGGCCAAATGGTCGCCAAACCCAGGGTCATTGATTCCAGTCAGCACCCAATAGAGCTAAGCGCAAAACTGTCTTGCCTACAATGGAATCAACTGTGCTAGGAAGCAACATTGAAGATTCCTAGCAACACCATGTGATATACTATCTTATTTGTATTATATGCATACTATTGAGAATATTTATTTCCTAAAAAGTTTTAAATTTATTCTTGACAGAAAGAAACTTTAGGGACAAAATGAAGCAACGATATCTGAATCTTGTGTATGAAAGCTATTTGAGGAAAAATAATCTTTTGTCTCTAAAATTTAACTGTTCTGTTTCCTTCATCCACAATCTCAATATCACCGGTAGTGATGGATATCAGAAAATATCTGCATTAATATTATCAAAAATTTCGCAATTCTACTCAAAAATCTAACTGCAAAACATAGAATATTTTTATTATGAATAAAAATTCGGAAAGTTTAGTCCAAACTTTTCAGAAAGATACGTCTGTATTTGACACTTGCCAGGAAGTATTGTTTTGAACCGATTAAAGAAAAAAATTCACAATATATGTCAGAATGATACATAAAATTTATTTTGAAATATATTTGAATTTACCACAATCATCTTAATTATTAACTGATGAACAAAATTTGCTTTTTGATTATTTAAACTATTACATAACTTAAAAATTTTATTGGAATCGTAAATGATGTATGACGTCACAGATCTATCAAAGATCAAGAACCCTGAAAGGGAATAAATTAAATGGGTGATACAACATAATTGATCTGTAATTTTCTAATTCGGATAAGATTCAAAGCGTTTTGTTTAACATTTATGCTAACTAATCTAATGTGGTTTTTTAGAGTCGCGAAAGGCGGCGATTGTTTCACTTCACCAAACCCTTGAGATTAGCGTTAAAAATAGAAATCATTTCTGCCAGGTTTGTTTTCTCTTGGAAAAATACTTTATTCATTAGGTAGTTGTCGATATTTCGGCAAGTTTTCCAATATTTTAGTGACGGTACAAGGCTTTCGAAATACTGTTTTGTTTGTGTTCGTCTGACAGTTGACGTTACTCGCCGATTTCGATGCTCAAACCATTATACAAGATTCTCACAAGGAAATATTAAGGCTAAATATACCCATTATTAGAATTCGACCTGTAAATCTAATCTTGAATAAATGTGCAGTGTAAACCTACGACAAGAGTAAAGAGTGCATTCAAATAAGATATATCAAAGAATTATTTCCAATGGAAGCTTTATACAAAATTTTTTCAACTGAAGGAAAAAAAAATACTGAAAAAAATGTACAGAGGAAAAGATTGCAGTTAAAGAATGAATATATATATATATATATATATATATATATATATATATATATATATATATATATATATATATATATATATATATATATATATATATATATATATATATATATATATATATATATATATATATATATATATATATATATATATATATATATATATATACATATATATATATATAAAGGAGCATAAATGAAATACTTAAAATACGCTTATTGACACGTCAGCGACAATATAAAAATTAAATATCTTATTCATAATTTTTCTTAAAATTCATTTTTAAATTTAGTATTAATTCTCAGATTTATTTACAAATAAAAATATTGAAAACTAGTTATTCAATCAATATTCTGATCGTATTTGGTCTTTATTACATTTATGCTGCACTCTTTGCGGCCTCGGTGTCCTGATGGTAAGATCTTGGTTTCGGAACCAGAAGGCGCCAGGTTTGAGACCCGATTCCACTAATGAATCACCGAGTAAACGTGTCTGGTGAGCGATAAATTCGTCGGGGTCAAATACTATCCCACTGGTGTGGCCTGGAAGCTTGGAGAGGGGGTACCTGATCTGGTATCATCCTCGTCATCTGACCGCTGTTCAAAGTTACGAGGTCCGTCCCAAAATAGTCCTAGCGTTGTGTTAAAATGGAACATTGGTATAATGAAGCTAAGCTTTTCGACGATACATATTTTTTCCCCCTTTATGTGTAATTAATGCATGCTGCAATGATTTATTTTATTTCATATTTTCTTAACTTTTTTTGATAAATGTCAGTTATCCTCGTTTTAAAGTTCTTTTGAATATTGTACAATTTTGGTCATAAATATTACTGTAACTTAGGTTTTAAGAACGAAATAATTTAGCAACTTTTTTGATATTTTTTAATATTTTTGAATTTTATATATAAGAATTAATAATGAAAAATTGTGCTTAAAATAAGCATTAAATCTTTATTTAAAAAAAGTTTTATTTTATAATTCTTACATAGTGTAAATTAAAACTTTATTATTGATATGGATATAATTGCAATTCCTAAATTTATATTTAACACTTTGTCAGAAACATCTAATAATTTTCGATAAGCACATAGTTTTCCCAATATCAGAGCGTTTACAAGAGGCACTTCCGTAAATTTCTTTATTTCAAGCACATTATCTATTTCCTTCCAAATCCATACTTCTGATGATGTGTCTATAATTCCAGAATAATCACAAGAATCACTTACTAGTCGCCTTGTATGTTTTCGTCTTTATGGTAATACTTCACTATCATAAGTTTCATTATCGGCATGGCATTAAAATTTACTTATTTATTCTGATTATTCAGAATATCTTTAATCATCTTGATATTCATAGTCTGCACTATCCATTGCAGTTGTTTATTTCGCAATATGTTTTTCTTTTAGTAAAAATATATATTGGTCTGACCGATGTCTACACTAAACGTTTATAAGAATGAAATCTCTCTGAATAACAACAATTTAGTTGTGATTTATATCAAGGAATTCTAACGGTAAGCAATATGTTGTAGTGATCTCTGATAACAACAGAAGTAACAAAAGTGCTACCGGATTCAATACACTAGAAATTTTAAACCAAATTTATTATCATATTCAACAGTAAAGAATGTAGCTCGTCATCGTGCTGTATGACATGAAAATTCAATGCCTAGTTATACTCGTACTAGAAGGGCCTAATATCCTATATACTTTATTTGGTTGGAATTCAAATTCTGCTTGCCACAATATTTTCTTATATTCATAAGCATGAAAATAAGAGAATAACCAAGATTTTTTAAAATTTTTTTGAATCTTTACTGTCATTCAAATAAACACTATGAATCCTTCGCCATATTTTTATTTATTTTTGAGGTAGTTATATAAATATGATGTTTAATCTCTAAATTTATTTCATAATAAATCCAAATGTTATAATTTAAAGTGTTTGTCTAGATTTTTATCCAATAATAAATCCGGTGTGTTCTCTTCATTTAAAATAAAATTTGTAAAATTCATTAATGCATATAAATACAATGCATATCCTTCAATTCTAGAAGTAATTGCTTTGTTAGCTAAATTAAGAAAAATAATTCGTCCATATCCATTTGATTAAGAGAATAACTTACATTTAATATTTCTTATTCTTTAAACCAAATCACCCCCTAGACCATTCTGCATAATCTTTCTATCCCATTTGCAGTATCTCGCGCTCATTTTTAAAGCGCGTCCCTTTCATTAAAAGCTACCTTAACGACCTCCATTGTTTTTGAGAACCAGAGAAACTGTGGACAAGAATGAAATTCAAACTTTTAATTAAATCACTCGGCAAGAAAATATCGATCCAATACCTTTTCACAATAGGCGGCATTTCGTTTGTAACTGCCGTTTCCAAGAATAGCATTCTTTTCCAATTAGAAATAACGAGCGGTATTAGTTCTGTGAAGAAGACTGTCTGTCTATCGCATTTCGTTACGGGAAAACGATAGGTTGCTGCTACTTTCTAAAAAAGGTTAGTCATCCTAAATATTTTCTCACGTTAACGAGTTAAGATTTTGACATCTTTTGTTTGTGCTTGATGACGGGAGTAAGATAGAGGGAGTAATTATCCCTTAGCAACAGATCATTGAGAAAGCTGGAAGAAAATTTTTAACTATGCAGTGATTGCAAAATTATTTCTATTGCTCATTATATGTTCATTGATAAGATTGAATTTTCGCTAGAGATGATACATTGTTATTACCTTCATTTTATCGAAAAGGCTATTTCAATTATTTATGGGAAAAAATAGGACTTTAAATATATTCAATCTCTTTTAAAATAATTTTCGACATAAATATTTTTAATCTGGAAATAATAACTTGAAAATTACATCAGTAATGATTACGACAAAAAAAAAAGATAAACAAACATCTGTATTTTGTTATTTGCATTTTAACATCAAACTTAGCAACAATTTTTTGTTAAATACAAATTATTATTATATTAATCAATTATTCATAATTATTATTACATTTACTTCACTATTTGCATAACATCAAACTTATAGCATTTATATTGAATCAATATAACTATATATAGCTCGATTGGGTTTCGAAGGAAAATGGGCTGGATTGATATTTAAAACAATTTTCTACGGATAAAAAAGTGAAATTTTAAATTATAACTCTTATAAGTATTTAAATTTCGAAATGGAGAATTTTACATGTGTAAATACTAATAAAGTTTTCGGTATTCTAAAATTTTTCCACATGGCATTGCTTCATTTGCTATTTTCGAAAAGTTGCATAAAATACAGACAGGCATTTTTCATTTCATTCAATTTAGAAATTGACTGCAATATATGCTTTGGTTATCGATGAAAACTTTTCAAAACATTTGCGTCTCACAATATGTAGCAATACGGGAAATCTAATTTTTCTTCTTGCCAAACTGTTATCGATAAGTTTAAAGAAACTTTCGGTTCAATAAGAAATTGCAGTTTGAAGGTCAAACCAAATTCAATCTGTAAGAAATGCTTAAAAATTCTTAATGCAGAAAATGTCTGCTTGAACTAAATGAACCCACTGGATCTCTAGTTTGCGCTCGTAGTTGCAATACCAGCTTTCGTATAAATTTTGGTAATTCATATTATTAAAAAATTTGATTTCCAGAAAAATTAGGAAAGGTATCATATTTAGTGAGTCTGGAATACTGTGTAGTCTCTCAGGTTTATGTTCGTTTTTCTTCAATCACCTCCAAATTGAAGCAGATGAGTTGCCGTGAGAAACATTATCGCATATTCTGTAATATACAGGTGTTATTTCTATCTAAGAATTGGGACTTAAAGTAAGGCATGAACACACCACGAGTGCGCAGTATTTTATTTTGAGTGTTTCCAACATGGCCGTTTTGTGCTGCCCATTTTGTCCTATTTTGAAAGATTTTTTGTCGACTGATTAAAACCAAAATACAGCATTACAATTTCAACAAAACGCAGCATATCCCAAATTTCATTCATTCTGCTTTTGGTACTTTATTTATAGTTTTGGCATTAATATTCATAAAAAGGAACAGACTAACAAAGAATGTTTCCATATTTTATTTATTTGCTCTTGCATTTATCGTAGTTACATAATCTCAGACAGACAGACAAGCTTCCTGTGAATGGCCTACATTCAAAATTTGTTAGAAATCTGCCAATTTGATGCAGATACCACATACCAAATGACATTCGTCTAGGTCAAAACGCTCTTGAATTATAGTTTCCATATACAGGTAGATATATTTCCAAAATAGGTAAATTTTGGAAATTAGAAGGAGATCTGGAAAATAAAGATTCTACAAAATCCCGAGATCAATTTTTTTTGACTTTGCAATATTTCCTTTTTGCACTCTTCGGTTGAAATGAAGAATGAAATCAGTTAATTAAAATTGTATTTCTTACCTAAATCCTTAGAGCTCCATTCATTCAAATTTTATTTTTAAGAAAAATAAAAATTATATATATATATACATATGATAAAATAAAAACTGAAATAAATTTTGCTAACTGAAATAAAAATGCGATTATTAATTGCAATTCTAATGATTGCATTTTTTACACGCATACAGATAATTAAATTTAGATCTTTCATCTCATAAATCTCGAAAAGGAAAATTAAACTTCTTTCTCTGTTTTTTAATCTATTTTATTCATTTTTTTCTTCTTATTCGATTCGCTCATTCATATATGAAATGGAAATATGCGTCAACCGAATAGATTAGTCTTTTTTGAAATCTCATTTTTCATAGCTGCATTCGTTTTTATGACTTTCCATTTTTAAGCAAAAAATGCAAGTATTTTCTTCATTAAAAAATAACATGGTCTTTTAGTAATTTTTTAGAAATTAATTAGATAGCTTACAAGTGTTTTCTTTGTACGATTGTTTGAATAAAATTAAATTTCCAGTTTCTATCATTTTTTCTGAGATATGAGATACCAAAAGCTGACTTGCACAAATTAAATTTCTTAACCTAAATGTAATTCAGCTGATAACAAAATTTACAAATATTTCATAAGGCAGTTGAACAAGGGATTCAAATTAGTTTTATAAAAGAAGTCAAAGTAACTATAAATTCGTTGCAAGTTGACATTAATTAAATAAGTATCTCGGGAATTAATAGTTAAAAAAATTGCAACTAAAAAAGAAAATATCAAATTTATTTTGATTAAATTATGTGGTAAGTGGTGTGGACCATGAGACAAGCGAATCATTTACAAAAAACAAGATTTTTTTTTTTGTAATTTTGAAAGTCACATTTATTATTTTATTCTCGGGTATTTTAGAAAATAAAGTGCTTGTCAATTTTAATCCTATTTTTATAACTTTACACAAGTTCCGAAAAATAATTATATTTCGTGAAAAAAGTAATAGCATTCATATTTCATGGAGTGAAACAATAAACAAGACATATTTTCATTCATGGGTACATTTTACATACAAGTTTTAATTGATTACTTTCTTTGAATGCTTTTTATTTTAATTTAGTTGACTTTAAAATGGTGTTCCATATTTAAAAGTGCATCCATGTACTTTTAAATTTACGCATTTTTACTTAAAAATGCGTAAAACTCCATTACTTAAAAATACGCATTTTTACAATGAAAAATTACTATATTTCTGACATTTATGTTTTCATTATATTTAAGAAATAGGGAAGTTCTTATCTTAAGTTACAATGCCAAATTTTCTTATTTCTTGAGATCACCTGAACTGTGAATAATAATTTTCATTTGGTTCTTGATTAATTAATATTACTAGTTACACTATCGACTATCAGGTCAATAGTTGAAAGAATAAATCAATTTTTTAAGACTTTCTTTTAGATAAGTAAATGATGATACCATATATAAAGTATATGTTTGTAAAGAAAATCTTATTAAAATTGAAACATCCTACTGATAAGGAAAATCAAACTTTACGCGATTAGTAGTTTGAGTAATTTAAACAAACTTCAACTATGTTTATAATTTTAAAAAACAGTTTTTCAATTTGAAAAATAAAATATTGCATTCATAATATAGAATTTATCTCTACTTTCAAAGTCTAATTGATTTTTATTCATAATTTTAATGAAGTGTAAGATATTTGATTTTATATAATATTTTTTGTCAATAGTTTATATAGAATATTACAAAACGTTATCAACTTCATTCATATGAAACCGTTCTATATTACATAACGATAATTTTAATTGTTTATATCTGGAGGTAAAGACTGGTACCAAATGGTAATTCCTATTTCTTTTTCGATCACCTTGTAAGGATATAAGCAACCAGACAATTCCTCAAAACCATTTACATGCTTTGACAACTCTACTGAATATGCATACCATTTCGTCCTCATTCAATCCTTCCAGCATCCTCAAGTCAATATGAATATAACAGTCTTCCTTATTTCTATATATCTACTCTGCAGTATGATTTTAATGTAATAAGATTTCTCATCATCTTCTTAATAAGAGAAGTTTCACATCCCACGAAATGCATATTCAGGAGACTGGACAACAGTCGCTGCTCAAGATTACTTAATTTATCCCCAGTCGTCGCTATTATGCATCCGCGATACTTTCTTGGCCGAGATCGAAGTGGGTGGAGATGGTATACATTTACTAATAACTGCATTAATACGTCGCAGTTATTAACTGTGACCGTCGCCTCGTAAAATAGCAATTCTAAATGGAATAATTTGAAATCAGGATTACTTTTCCGAGTCCCACCTGAATGAAGTTTTGCAATAACATGTATTATCAAACTAGATCTGGAGAAGGCATAATGTTATGATGAGTGTAATTGAAAATTTCGAATCTGAGTAAGCAGTCTTGAATTTTCTTTAACATGACTTTCATAATTCATTTTAAATATCGATATGGGTCAAACAGAACTGTTAATCTTTTAGATCAAATGTCGTTATTGCTGCTTATGGCACTTGTCAAAGACAAGCCCGCTGAGTAAGTCAGTGATTTTAAGCCGAGTTTTACCATCGCTTGTTTCAGTAGCACCATCTAGGACCAAGAGCATTTCTCAAATACTCATGCATCACAGGCCTTTTCACAGGGTTCAAAAACTCTTATTAATTTATTCTTCTATCAAAAATTGAGTTCAGCATGTTCATCTTCATAAATAAGGGGAAAATAAATATAAACACATTAATGATTGCACTATTTTTCGAAATGTCATTATTTAGAAATCTCCTTTTCTACATAGAACGCTCATCTGTCTTGGAAAATATATTGTTGATCTACAATCACTGCCCAAATAATAAAAGCGACTTAAAACCGTTTTCCAAACAGAAAAATTGTGGAGGTGGTGACAATGTACTTGTAGGTATCAACGAAAGAAAAAGCTCTGTAAATGAAATGCACGTCTGCTTCTCTTTCTGGGACTTGACATACCCCAGAGATATCACACCTCTTTTTTATCGCTTATCGTGGGCAAGATGATATAATCACTGGTTTTCGTGATCTCCGCAAATCCTGTCGGTTCGTGAGCTGGAACGTTAATGGCTACATCCGAAGCCATCGTCGGATCGAAGTGGTGTGAGGATTAGGGCGCGATGTCATTCGCTTTATTTATTTGCGGTTGAGAAATCTATTGTCGAGAAATCTCTATCAACCTGTAGACATGACGATAACACTGAAGATTAATATCGATTTATTTGTCATTTTGGGCCTGCAATAAGAAACTTGAGCTTTAAATGCATCTATAAATGGAAATGGATATCTATAAATGATAGCGAATAATGAATGCTGCCTATCAAATAATTTCAACTAAATACCGAACAAATGTTCATCTCTTAGTATATAAAATTCTTTATTATTTTGGATTATCTTATCAATAAATATTCCAAATGAATTGGACTTAAAATAAAATGTCATTCAATAAATTTCTTGACATTTCTTTCAGCATTTCAATATTAGTACGTGTTAGTACAAGCATTTTCTTTCATGCATATGCATTAAGTGCATGCATTGGAAAATTAGAGTTTTAAATTATAATTTACGTATAAGTAATTTTCAATTTCCTTCTTAAATGTTGTGATGGGAATGTTAAATAAAAGTACTTCAGTGGTATTCTCTAGAGGTAAAGCAGTCATCTGGGCAATTATGATAAAAGATTTCACTCCCTTTCCCGCTTTGTTATTAATGCTACTGCAGACAAGCTGTCACAACATATTTTTTCCAAATGTTCTTTTCTTTCGTGCTGCCAGAAGCACATTCCGTGAAATTATTATGATCAGCATTGTTCTGATAGACATTTTCTTTGACAAATTTGAATAATGCGAATTATGTAAGACAATGGCATCAAATTAATGATAATGATTTGAGGAACTTCTTTTAAACTTATTTTTCGCCGACGATTTTATTGACTTATGCATAACCGTACTTTTTTATTTTCTCTAAAACATATTCTCGTGCGTTCCCAACATTTGTTATCAGTTGACAGGCATTCAGGAGAACACTTTTAAATGATTTCAGCTTTTATTTGGTGGTTTGGTATCCCTGAAATGAAAATAACAACGGAAAGGAAATTCTCATTATTCAAATAGACACTGAAAAAAAAATAGTTCTCATAGACTAGTCATCTTCATTTAGGTAAATGAAAACAATTAAAACAAGATTCTATCGTAGTTTATGAAATGGAAATTACTGAAACATATATTAAAGAATAATATTCTGAACCAATTCCATAGATTAGACCAGATACACCTACTCCATGTAAGGAAAATCATATTTATCAATTTAATTACAAAATTATATATTTATCAATTTAATTACAAAAAGAGAAGAGTCTATAAATATATAAGGAAAATAATGAAAATATTCACATTCTTGTATGGAGAATTATTCTTATATATTATTCTTACTTTCTCTTATTTTAAGAGAAAACAAGATTATTATTATTGTATCGTATTGTAATCGTAAGTATTGTAATCGTATTATAAGTATTGTAATCGCAAAAAACTCTTACTATTTATTAATTTTGAACCGCGGTCAGATAACGAAAACGACACGTGAGCTGGAACCCACTTTTCAAACTTCCCTACGTAACAAGAACGACACGTGATCTGGCATCCCATATCGAAACTTCCACCACACCAATGGGAAGAAGCTTGGTCTCGACGGATTTTGCGTGCATCAGAACCGCTTAAGTGACTGTTATTTGGTGGAATCGGGTCTCGAACCTGAAGCTCTCCGGTTCCGAAGCCGAGACCTTACCACCAGCTTCGATTTAACATTCGGAATAGCCATCATATTTAGTGAGAATATTTACTGAATATATGTTACTAATATTTAGTGAGTAAGTTTACTGTTATTGTGAGATAATTGTTATTCAATACCTGGTTCTTATATTAATACTAAATAGAAGATAAATATCTAATCTGGTCATTACAATCAGTGAATATAAAATATAAAATGGATTTCTATGGATGATCTATTATAAGTCAACAATAAATGCATTTTTTAAAACAACTTATCTGTTTTTTCTTATTAATAAATATATTTTAAATAATAATGCCATATATTTCTTTCTTAAACGTTATCTTTCAATTTTATTGCTATTTCTACTGATTATTTCTTTTCTTTTCGACATATCATTGTGAGATAATTGTTATCGAATACCTGGTTCTGATATTAATACTAAATAGAAGATAAATATCTAATTTGGTCATTAGAATCAGTGCTGTGAAATACTCACATGGCAATTAATTTTAATCGAATTTTATTGTTGAATCATAAATTTTCAATACCAAAGCTATACATACTCATTAATTGCTTTTAATTAATAATGTTAGATTTACAAGGCTGTTCCGACCTAGTATGTTCAATTTTTATGACGTTATTGTGATATGAAAGGACAAAAATTTACAAAATTAAGAATCATATTTTATTTTTATAACCACAATACATAACCTAATATAAAGTATTTTTATTGTATATAGTTAAAAACATTTAGAAATTTATTTTAGATGTTATAAAATGCCTGCTTAAGGCAATTAAAACTAATTTGATGCGCAAATCAACAACATTTTTATAATACGCCGGCGTCCTGGCCTAGGGGTAGCGTGTCTTCCCCGTAATCTGGGCGTCCTGGTTCGGGATGGTTGTTCTTTACCCTGTGTTCTATCTGTGAGGTGTGTGAAAGAGCCCCTCCCCCCATGTAAAAAAGGGTTGTGCAAGCGAGTATGTGTCATCTTCATAAGAGCTAGAAGTCAGACTTCTGCCCTCGGGTGCTCAGGAGCCTTTACTCTCAGAAGCTACTGCATAAACTCGGCTTAAATCTCTGACCTAGTGAGCGGGCTTTTCTATGACAAGAGCCATAAGCAACATCAAATTTTATAACACTATATATATATATATATATATATATATATATATATATATATATATATATATATATATATATGACTGTGAATATTTCCTTTAAATTATGAGAGCTAAAATTTCTTTTTAAAATTATTTTTTTAAATAATTAATTAGAGGATTTGAAAAATATAATCTTATTTTATAAGAAATAATTATTTCATGTCCACCCCTCCAAACATTACCTAATCAGTTGTTTTCAATAAGTAAGGAAAGCATGGTATCTTTCTGAAAAATTTTCATTTCCCTCTATTTGCGATAGCATCCCTAATTTTCCCAACAATGCGTTACTATCCGCCACGAGAATTCTTATTCTTTTTCTCTCTTTTTGCAAAATAACAACTGTTCCATTGAAATTTTTATTGCGCTCAAATAGAAAGACCGAATGTTCCTTTGTTCCAGTAACAAAAGTTAATCTTTCCCAAAGAACATTTTTCCGATTCGGCAATTCGAATGCGTTTTCAGAAAAGCCGGAGTTCTCTTTCAGAAAACTGTTTTTTGGAATGGGAAAGATCTTAATGACAAGCAATAAACATGGAAACGGGACATGGAATCATTTCCCGATATAACATGAATGAAGAATTGCAAACAAAAGTCATTAAGACTATATATCTTCCCATATTGATTCCATGACATTATAATGGTAAATTTTTTTATTGTCATTTTCTGGAAAACAATTCAAAGGAATTATGCTTGTTATCAAAGTCTTCAACGAAAGCGTTAATGTAAAGGATTTATTTTAGCAAAAAGAATGAAATTCTAATGTTTATCTTAAATCATTCATTGGAAGTTTTTTTTAATATTAAAACTGATTAATGCATCTTTTGGTGCTAGTTTTGTTTCATTTTGTAAAGCATTTTTTTTTCTTTGATCTAAAGAGCGTGCGAATTTATCTTGTCAGGTTGAAAAGTCGATTTTTTGAGAAGTTATGAATTCTTTTTTGTTTACTGTTCTTGATACTTGAACAGATTCTTTTTAAAACTGTTACATGTTTTTTTTTTTTTTTTTTTTTTGTAAATCGAATTTTTGGGAAGTTACTCTAATTTTTATGTTTATATTTGCAAGCATTTCAATGATATTTTACGTTTAAATACTATTTTCTCAAATTCTAATCTTTGATAAAATTTCCATACGAAAAACCTCATGAGTTTAAATATAACGCATACTTTTTTTCTGTTCAAATTTGATATAGTAACTTATTAACGTGTTTACAGTTCTTGAAGTAAAAAATAAATAATGTATTCATTTAGAAATATTTTATAGTAGTTTTAGTGTTTCAAAATGTGAAAAAAAATTGTTAATTTTCAGTAGGATCACAATATATATTTAAAGAATGGATAGAAATACTAATTACTTTTTAGTTCCGAAACTACATAATATATTTCCTATCTACAAAACTTCAAACAAATGGTTTAATAAATCTCTAAACTAGAATATTTTTACTTTATACTACTTGTTAGCCAAAATTGCTACTTGTTCTAGCTAAACAAATTTTTGTCACTTGACTGATATGTATTTTGATTTCATAGATATTTTTAAATCTTTTTTTATGCAAATATTCAAAAATTATAACAATTTTCAAACGTTTTTCAAAAAAAAAATCATCACGAACTTGGTTCCATGCCTTAATTTTTATGATAAAAACATACAAAAAATATATATCATAATAATCATTATCAATTATTTATATATATCATAATAATCATTATCAATTATTTATATATATCATAATAATCATTATCACAAATTTGATTGATAAATAAAACACAATTGATAAATGAAGGGCAATGAAGGTCAGAATTTATGGGAATTATTAAAATTACAGATTCAGCAAAGAATGTTAAAATAATCACAAATCCATACAATAAAATTGACAATCGTAATCACAAATCAATGCAACTGAACTCATAAAATATTGCATATATATATATATATATATATTAAATACAATGAGGAGAAACAGACCGGTGGAATTGTCTTCATAAGATTTTCTCCCACACTCTCTAATAATGTTATTATCCCAGAGAATATTTAGCATGGCAATCACGTACAATAGTTAAGAAACAATGACCTTGGACAAGAATTTAACATTTTTATTGAATCTATGTTTGATATTTGGCGAGTTTTTTGGCGATTAATCCCCGGAATGAATCATATTTTGGATTTAAACCAAAAACCATTAAACGCATAGTACAAAATTTTAATATATTTAAGTCATTGCGATTTTGAGTTATCGTGTTTATACGTTTCTGAAAGCACAGATCGACAGACGGTCAACTCCTTGTTGGATTTGGCTGAAACTTTGATAGTTGTCTTCACTACATTGGTAAATCTATATACAGAGTTTAATCTATCTCGTTCGATCCGTTTTATAGTTAATGCGTTAACTTATGTTAGACAGACTTCCTCTGACAAGCGCTTGCTGACCGGTTTGAAAAAAATCTACAAATTAAATTAAA
This sequence comes from Argiope bruennichi, assembly GCF_947563725.1. Lineage (NCBI taxonomy): Eukaryota > Metazoa > Arthropoda > Arachnida > Araneae > Araneidae > Argiope > Argiope bruennichi. The sequence continues at coordinate 28,213,320 of NC_079158.1, read as the reverse complement.
TGATTATATATCAAATTTTGTCCATTTAGTTCAGAGCGTTTTTGAGTTATTTTTATTACAAACAGACGGATAGACAGACATTTTCCAAAAATGCGTACTTCGAACTCGTAGAGGTTCCAAAACGTGGAAATTCGTCAAAATCTCTATACTTTATATACAAGAAATTAAAAATATTGATGTATATATCCTTTTTCTTAATTGACTTTGTTGCAAAAATAAAGAAGAACCATAGACGTAACTTGTAAATTTGATCAACCTTCTTTTCTTGATGCTTAGACAGGTTCGGCAAGACTTTTTGTTGCACTAAGGTTTCAAGTGGGCAGATAAATTTTCTTTTCTTTCTGGTAATAGTATTCTCTTCAAAATCTAAAGGATTGAAAATATGAAGCCAGTATTCTGGTTTAGAGGTATTTTTCAATTTTCTATTAACAATGATCCAACCTAGCGAAGAAAAACTGTTAATTTATTGCCAATAAAAACAATTTAACTATTTATTTCAAAGGTGTCTAGTATTGCATATCAATAATAATTGCCTTTGACCAACTTTGGCTAAGTCTTACAACATTATAGGATACACATGTAGAACGGGCATTATCATCTTCTTTTTTTGGTCATATTATAAAACATTTTTTTTTCTTGTATTCCTGAGTGCTATAATCAGTCGAACCGATTTTGGATAATAAACGTTATTATAAAAAAATGACACTCCCAAGTTATATATAGACATACAAATATAGATATAATTAATAAATATTAATAATACAAAAGGAAAAGAAAGGGAGTAAAATTTGAGACATTTTATTTATGCACCACGATTTGTAAGTTCGCATGAGCATTTTAATGCGCTGATGTATGCGAAAATTACTAAAATACAGAACATTAATTTTTCATTTCTTCTAGGATGCATATATGCGATACAGAAATCTCCAACTTAAGCTGATAAAAACTATTATTTTAGAAAAGATTCATTTTTTTTTCTGCCTCATGAGTCTTTTGTTGAAAATATAATGCTTAAATTATTACAGAACAAGCGTTTCTAATAAATTTAGAAAAATGAATAATCCATATTTCTGCTTTGAGTACAGATACATCTTTTTTTTATAATTATTTCCATAAAACTGGGGATATTGTCACTTTATTTTTGAAGATAAATGTCACTAATATTATCCAAGTTTCTTCTCATAATTAAGTGAATAAGATATGGTCGGAATTCACGTATTCGTTACCTATCCGAATACCACTTTGCTTAGAAAATCCATAGAATTTTCACTTACTGTATCCATAGAACTTTCAGTTATTGAATTCTTAGAAGTTCAGTTCAGATTAGAATTTTGAGTTAGAATCTTTATTCGTCAATCATGCATAAGATTATTGTGAATTCACCAATGAATTATTCATAAGTTTTGAATAAGAGCCTCTCTTACTAAGCATTTCAAGCGAAACGGACGGCCAATATTTTACCAAAATAATTTATTCCACGACTATTGTATTAATGTTAATCTGGGACAGTTATAATTATGACCATTCCTAGATAAACCAAATTCAAAATGCAGACTACCGGTTGTTAATGAAATCATTGATAGAATGAATGTTGCGTAATCATAAATCTTGAAAATACTCTTCCATATTACTTAAAGCATTTCTTTCATTTTTCTAAATTATGCCTTTTTTATAATGTTTTATGTATGTCTAAGCAAATCGATGATTTATTTTAGACATACACATTACTTACCTTTTATTAGACGTTTTACAGACGTTTCTCGGTAGTCGGCATTTTAAATAATGAAATAAAATAACAATCATAGGGTTCTTGAAAAGTAAGTACTTAGGCATTTTATTGCCATTATAATTCATTTCAATGCCACTTTTATACATGATTTTTTTCGTTTAAGTTGTGAAAAAACAAAATGCATTGAAAAGCAGAGGCGAATTTCCAATTATACAGCTATCTATAGCCGTTAGACTGAGAGGGGTGTAGCAAGTAAGTCAATTAAAGAAAATTATCCTTTTATTTGTCAAAAAAGAAATCAGTAAGCAAATAATTAATGTTTTTGTAATTAAGTTTGTGAGTAAGTTTCATTATAAAATGTTAAGATAATGTTAACATTTTACCAAATATAAATGGTCTTGGTTTTACATATTTTATTTAAGGTACTATAATATATATATATATATATATATATATATATATATATATATATATATATATATATATATATATATATATATATATATATATATATATATATATATATATATATATATATATATATATATATATATATATATCCAAATAAGATAAAATGTGAACGAACTACAGATTATTCAGATTATGTGCTTTACATTACAAAAAATTAGTACAAAAGATTTACCAATAGATGGCGCTGTAATACAAATGGCATTTATTTGCATATGTTAAAAATGTGAAACACAATTTGCGTTTTAGCAAATGTCTATTGCCATTCTACTTTGGATAAAAAGAAGACGAATTCTGCACGAACATTAATTTCTTCTCTGTTCGTCATGCCTACATTGCAAGAAAAAGTGCTACTGGTGAATTTGTTCTACCAGAACCAACAAAACTCCGTTGCGGCTCTAAAGGAATTTCATGGTAAGAAGCTAAAACGAAGAAGTCCAATATCTCCAGGTGACCTAAGCAAGATGATGCAGAAATGTTAAAAAAATGAGCAACTTGGCATTATTCCATATAGAGAATGAAAAAAAAATCCCTTCTTCCAGCGTCAGAAATGTTGCGACCACCCTCGTTGAAGACAGTAGTCATTCACCGCATAATAATGTAACTTTGCCTGTTGTTTTCCGTGTTCGGAATATGCCGTATTCAAATGCAGCAGATTTTGCATACAGCAGATTTTGCATTTTTATGCATACAAAATCAAGTCTGTGCACCTGTTGCAGGGCGGGGACTTAGAAGTCCTTAAAACTTTTGCACTTCAGTTTCTTGCTCGAATGATGGTTGACACAACTTGGTCATGGAACATTCTGTGGAATGATGAGGCCCACTTTTGCCTCAATGAGCAAGTTAACATCCACAACTGTCGAATTTGGGCACAGGAAAATTCTCACGTTATCCAGGAACAACCCTTACGTCCTGAAAAAGTGACAGTATGGTGTGGTTTTACAACTACCTTTATCATTGGACCATATTTCTTTGAAGAGATGACTTCAAATGAAATCCAAACCTGTTCCGTTACAGGACAACGGTACCATGATATGCTGAGGGATTTTGTAATCCCAACTCTTCTACAGCATGGATGCCTTCAAGACATCATTTTCATGCAGAATGCTGCACCACCTCATATTGATCGTCGGGTAAAGCGATTGTGAATACATCATTTTACTGAAACACGAATTATCAGCCGTCATTTACCAACAGCAGGGCCTCCTCGCTCGCCGGACATCACCCCTTGCGACTTTTGGTTGTGGGGTATTTGAAGAACAATATCTACCGTCAAAGACCATCATCTCTACCAGATCGAACATTCGGCGCCTTATTTTTAATTAGTAATTAAAAATAAGGCGCCGAATTAATTTAGTAGCAAACTAGCTTGATTATTTTTAGTATGGGAATTTTTTTTCAAATAATAAAAAATGTACAAAATCTAATGACCAATCCATCAAAGATTCGAAAGTATGACTTTTTGCCAGTTAGTGTAATGTAAACCATACAGCTCAGAAGTATATCTAACTAGATGAATAAAATTTGGTGTGTGTTCTTGGAATCATAATAGCAGATCAATTCTATATAAGATTCGACCTACATCAAATAATGCAAAATACATGCTTCGTTCACTTTATTATACAGGCTAAATGCACCATACAGGTTAAATGCACAAAATGCACCATACTTTGTAAAACAAAATGGTGGGTATGCAAAAAAATTAGAAAGCAAATCTATATTTCATTACTATTATTAATGGCAGAATAATAATCTAAATAAATATTGCAGGTTTACTTAATGACTTTTGTCTTCATACCTAATTCTAACATTGGTTTGGAAACTGCACCAAATTAACTATTCCATTAAAGATATTTCCATAATGCAGTTTAAATTTTATCTTATATTTGTAATGAATTTATTTATCCTTTTTTGAGACTGAAAACATATGTAGAGGTAAAACTTTTTTCGAAGATTACCATGGACATATTTCTTTTTCTTTCAGTTAGCTGAAAATAATATAAAGTCCTTTAAGACATGTTTATTAACAGACAATCTAGCCCGCGGTTTCATGAAGAGCTATTTGATGTTTGTCTTAAAGACATGCAAATAAGAGCTCTCTCTCACAATAATAGAAAATTTTGCAGTGAATGGAGACTCAGATACTTGCCAATGAAACCAGTTTCTATCTCTTTTTCATAATATTTGCGTCTTGTAAGACTGCAAATCATTCTGGAGCAAGGCATTTGTTGAAATAAAGATGCAGTACCGTAAATATAAAAGAAGAATGAAAAATATTGGATGGTATAAAGTTTTTGTTTTTGAGATTTAAACAGCTACTCTATTTATTTACTGCCCATTTCCATCTCACTTGAAGAAAATAAATCGTGCAAAACGATTACATATTTTCTAGAGTTTTACAAAGATTCGAGAAAACTACAACTCGCATTTTAAAATGAATAAATTCAGAATAAAACTTCTTTTGAGCATTTGAAATACATTTTTTTTATTATTCGAAGCATGCCACAAATGTTTTCTTGAATTAAATCCAAAGAAAAATTCGAAATATATTGCGAATATTCGAATGATTTATTTCTAGATTAAGTTAAATGTATCCTAAATATTTATAAGTACAAGATAATCTTTTTATTTGAATATATCTGGACTAGAAATTTTGCTTTCATTACATTTAATAAATCGATTTTTTACACGAAGAAATTCACAGAAATTTTAACACTATTTATGAAATATCATTTTCATCATTTTCTGAAAACCTTCATCTTGTACATAAATTAATTAAATATTTGTTATTTTTCTGTTGCTTAAATTTAACATAAAACGTCATTTTAATTTAAAATCAATTTTGCTGTTTAAAAATTAGAGCTCCTACATCTCATATTCGAAACCCAAGTTTTAAGGAATTTTATTCAACTAAGGAATATAATGAAAAAAAATGAAATTTAAAAGTATTTGCAAATCGAATTCATTATTCATGAAACGGAAAACATTATTCTATGTACGAATGTTCCAATATTTTTAATTTAACATCCATTATCTCAGAATACAGTATTTTTCAGTATTCTTATTTCAATTCTTCTAATGAATATCTAATTTTACTTGACAAAAGAATGATTTATAATGGATGAAGTAATAAGATATGTGAAAATGCATTTGCATCTGAATTATAATAATTAATCCCATGTACGTAATCTAAACTTTATATTTAAATATTTCGAACTGAAGCATTCATTTGGTATTCTTGTTGTTGTTTTCATTTAAATAAATGATTAGAAAATATTATTTCTTCATTTCATTTTAATATATTATTATACATTTGAATTATTCCTAGTAATGTATTCATTTTATAATGAAAGCTATTGTTATTCCTAAAATACATAGTAAAATACATATTAAAATTTGAATTTTACTTCAATTCTTCTATGATCCATTGAAAACATATTTTTAAAATATTCTTCTTCTTTTATAATTTCTAAACTTTTTCATTTGTAGTTCATTTAAATGCTGCTACAAAAGAATCCAATTTCTGGAAATGTTCTCTTTTGCACATTTAATCGTAAAGAAATTTCTGAGTAAGGTAGCAATGATTAGAATTTGAAATAATACATTTTTAACCAGCTTGGTATCGATAAACTTTCAAATTTACGATATAAAAAATTCAAATGTGAAAAAATGCTGAGAAATGTTATTTTACAGCATATATAATTGTCTGGATTTTGTCACAAAACCGAAAATTTTTTCATATGCTACATATACTTTTATTAATATAAATCTACAATACTTAAATATAAATGAATATAATTTTTATATCAAAAATTCTTCTCGAGCTTTTTTCTTACAGTAATTTTTTAAATGTGAAAAAAAATTCAGTATCTCAATATCTAAATTATGTTATTTCCAATAACCTTATAGATCCAATAATGGGTATATTACAGTAACCTTATAGCGATTCAGTAATTCAATGTAATACAATTATATTCTGATGGATTTTTACTTGAATATGATTGTATCAACATAGCCTCATAGCCGTTCAGTAATTCAATGATATTTAACATCACGAATTCATACTTCTATTCAAAGAGTGGTTTTTTTACCTGCAAAATTTTAAGCGACAGTGGTACTTTTCTGTTTGCAGTTTCCTTCCTTCCTTCCTTCCTTTCTTTCTTTCTTCCTTTCTTTTTTTTTTTTTTTTTTGTTTCTTTCTTTTTCTGTTTTGAAAATTTTTTCCGCTTTGAATATATACACATGGTTTACATGGTTTTTATACAAACATGGTTCATGGTATACATGGTTTTTATATAAACATTCTTCAATATGAAAAATGAAGAAGTTTAAATCAGACATAAAACCATTACTTCTTGATTACTCTTATAAAATGCAACTTCATTTCTCAGAGAATAATCAACCTTAACATTCAATACTTTCTTTTATGCCTTTCCATTTTTATTTTGTTTCGCAATTTTTTAAGTTTTGCATTCTTTTATAATTTGGCTTTAATTAACGATTTTGCACATTAATAAAATGAAATGTACTGTATAAAAAATTATTTTCAGTGTTAAACTGTGCATTTACCTATAAATTCAGAATCTGAACGATTACGAAACTAATATCATTAAAAAGATATTTTCAAAAATATTTGAATGCTGTAAAATTCCTTTTTGGACAATAATATTTTTGGAATTTATTCCGGGTAAACACGCATAAATCAATCTTATTTTTTTTTCACTGAGGTGTTAATTAAAGATTTCAAATACCTCGGTCCTAAGTGCACATTTTTTTCCTCCTTTATGTATAGATATGCAAAATTTTTAGCTATAGGTCAAATGATCTACCCTGCAGAGCACCAAAAAAACACATAGACACACACACACACACACACACACACACACACACACACACACACACACACACACACACACACACACACACACACACACACATACACACACACACACACACACACACACACACACACACATTCATCTTTATTATTAGAAGCGAAGATTGAAACAAATAATCAAAGACAAGATTTGATCCATTTGATTAAGACTTACTGTATTTGCGTGACTTCATTTATTAGCTTTTCGTATTCATCTTCGTTAGATGTAAAATTATCTGAGACAACTGAGTTATACCACTATAACAACAATTTTCGGGGACTTGACGTAGTTGAAAGACCTTTGATTTGAAACTTTCCAAAACCAGTGGTTTAATATTCTGATAACAAAAATATCCAGACGTCTGTCATATAGTTAGACCGCTTCTTTTCACGATACGAGTCTTGTATAAAAATATATGCTCACAATTTAGTATTGTTTAGTATAAAAACACTAAAGAAAAGTGCGGCCTTTTCATATTTATTCGAGCCATAAAACACACTTTTTTTGTTTTGTTTTGGGAGAATATGGCTTCCTGCAATGTAAAAAAGAAAAAAAAAATAGTTCAAAACACAGAAAGAAATCTGTCTGGTAAAGTTAGGGATTAGTTTGAATAGCACATATGTCCGAAGAACTCTAGTTTATTTATTCTGTTTCGATTTATTTATTCTATTTGAAGAGCAGACGTAAAGTTGAAATTCCAAGCTAATAGAAGATTTGCGCCAAATCTGAAAACAAAAATCGTCTGAGAGCATGATTCTGCAAATAGGTTGCTATAGAATGATAGCGAAGAAATACTGAATTATCCAAGATAGTCAACAAATAAGCAGCGCCAATATTAAATCATATCAATGAAAGAGTTCGAAAGAGGTAAATTTCTTAATAATTAATTAAAAAACTATCATTTAATAACTTAAATCAAATAATCGTAGAAAGGGAATTATGGAGTTTATTTCAATTTTTGAATTTGGTATTGATATTGTTTCATTTGTTTGTATTATTGTTTATCATTTATTCTATTGTTCGATTTCAGAATAAGTAGTCACTTGATGCTTCATCATTTCAAATATTTAAATTTTGTAGATGCACATGACCACAAATCGTTTTCTCGAAGTTTGCAATAAATAATTTTAGAATCGAACATCAGGTTAAACAATAAAAGAAAAACGAAATATAAGATTTAAAATTTACAAAACTATCTAGCTGAAGAAATTAAATGTTTAAAAATAAGCCAAATTCAAAACCAAATAAATAAATTTGATTTTTTTAAATATTATTATATCTATAAATTATAAAATTTTAGGACTATAATATGTGCTTATCTAAAACTATGAAAATCATTATTAAATTAAGTATAATCCTTCATTTATTTTTAATATATTGAAATATTAATTATTCATTTATGTATTTCATTTAGTTTTTAATGTTTCATTTGCTTAAATTTCAACATTTAATTATGAATTTTTATGCTTATTAAATGCTTGCAATTGTACGTAATGAAGTCTTCTATTGATAATTACGATTCATTTTTGAATACTTTTATTATCTCAGTCCTTTTATCCGCGATGTTTCCAAATAAATTCCATCTTTTACGACATATTGAACAATTATTAAAAGAGGGATATTATAATATGTCAGCTATTTAAACCGTGTGAGCATCTCTTTTTTTACAGTAGCGCTAACTAGGGTAAAGACGACTTTGGTACTCACGCATCATAACCCTTTTTACGGGGCGGGCTTCATTCATTCATTTCATTCACTCATCCACAAATCGTAATTTAGACCTGAATCAGAAAATGATCACCTCTAAACCAGTACCCCCAGTGGTATTACTCTCGACATGGAGGACTATGTAACCACAAAAGATTTATACGTGCGCCATCCACCGTACACACGGAGAGTCTTCGGCCGGTGGGTTAGAACTCAAAACCGAAGGGATGCGAGTCCAACGCTCTAGCAACCAGGCTATCCCGACCCTTCTCAATCTTCTACCGACTGCATTGGCACTCCAGGTGTTCAATGAATTTCAAAAATTGTGTCTTCTATTCAGGGAATGCCTGACTAATTTTTCATTGTTTTTGGCTTGACAAAGAGAATAAAGGTTAAAGAAATGAAAAATATCAAACTTTTAATTAAAAAGGAGTTGCACAACACCCTACAGCTCTTGTTTGATAATAGGATGCATTTTATCAATGACTTAGAATTCTGATTTCTTCATTAAGAAAGCGAATTCCTACCCAATAAAGAATAATGCCGTAAATTAATTTGAACCTAGTTAAGATAACTATTTATTCACCGAAGCTAAATTTCTTGTCAGATGCAATCCTAACAATTTTTTATTGCAAGTCTAAAAGCCTCCATTCGCCATTTCTTGTCCATTCTTGTTCATCGTCCATTCAAGACGATTACCTTACTCAAATTGATATTACAAATGAATTACTAATAACAACCCTTCTATTTATAACAAAAAAGGAAAAATTATTATTTTATTAAGATTTTCTCCTGTTCACAAGTCCCAATTTTGTCATTCAAACACAATCTTAAAACGATTTAAATAACTGTGTCTGTAATTTTGAAAGAAGCTCAAGTGTTTATTCTTTATTTCGGTGATGTTCTTGTGATCTTATTATTTTTTAACTGGTTCATTATATTCATTTTTAATGATTTTTTAATGCTTAATATCCGAAGTGTATTATTCTGAATATTTTACAATACTTTTATATATTATCGCTAAACTAGCGAGATTATTATCGCTACTATTATTTATCGCTAAACTAGTGAGAAATAACACCACAATGGTTTCATTATGTAAAATAAAAATTGAGGGTCTCAGTGTACTCTGAAAAAGGCCACTTAAACCAGAATATATAAATATGCACATGTATTTAATTTACAAATAAAAATTACTTCAAACAATTTACAATTACTTTGAAACGTAAGAAAAATTTTAAATCAGCAGCTCCTTTTTTTGGATGAATTAACATATAACATGCCTACATGAATGAACATACATATAGCATCAACATATAAGAAAAAATATATGTTACAAATTCTTTAATTTTGTTACACATATTTGGCAACAACAAATGATTGCTGAAAGTAAGGCATTTCAATAAAGCCAGCGTTTCAACGATGCATTTGTATGAGAAAAATTTACATTTGAAGATGTGTATATCGTTTATGAATTAAACTTATAATTAAGAATATAATAAGAATTAAAGTTATGAATTAAAATTTGTTCACAAGTGCATTGTTTCCAAGAATACCCTTTTGGATATCAGTTGGAATTTCCGAGATATGTTTACAACTGATCATCAGACAAACTAAAATTGCTGCTTAAAGTCCGTTGCGTCAAACAATGCGGAGAACTAATAATATATATGCTTATAAATAGTGCTCTTACTTTCACATTTCTCCGAATCCAAGTCTGTCTTTTCCTTGAACCTTAGCAGTCAAAGCAATTCCAGTATTCAGTATCTTTCGGTACATACAATACTAGGAACAATCTCATTTACTATTTTCTGTTTGAATCATAATTGTGTTTATCCACTTTGATACTCTTGTTTTGAATACTGAACATTCTCCTTTGAGTTGCCTAATCTTATAATCAGTGAGTATTTGTAGTTTCTTTTCTCGTAACAGTCAATGCAATTAGGTCTAGTTAGGTTTTTTGCGAATTATATGGGGCATAGAAGGGATTGATCTGGGAAAAAGATAATAAAAGTTTAGATTATATGCTATCTTTATCTAGAAATGACGAATTAAGGTTATGCATACAATATTGCATTCAGTATTGGTTGTCATTTAATCGTGAAGATATTGGTGAAGTCTTATTTATTTTATGACATTAAAGGGAAAAATAAATAACCAGTGTTAATATAAATTTTACTTATATGACTTTAATCATTTTTTTAAAATTGAATTTCTAACATTATATAAATAAGCAAAAAATATTTCATCGTGATTTATTCAATTTTAGTGCTGCTTTTTAGGGGGAGAATGCTTGTTCATGTGGTTCAGAATTCATTGGACTCTGTTTAATTATGTGAATACTACAAGCAGAAGTTTAAAATATTTGATTTACTTTAAAATGTTGTTTTATTATATCATAATCTTAACAGATTTCACGACTGAGAAAAGTATAGTTGTATATAATTTGTTAAAAATTATGTGAAATATAACAAGCCATTTTTCAACAAAAGAATAATACATAAATGCATACTTGTGATTGCTTGAGAATTGTTGTTACGTGTTTGAAAAGTTAGAAATGTAGGAATCGATTTATTTTAATTCTTAAAAATTAATCTTTGCTTAATCTTTTAAATTTTTGCAACTTTATGCATGATTCAAGTATAATTTCAAACTTTCAAAAATCTGAAAACGATGCTATTTATTATTTTCAGTATTTTTCGCAATCTTGATTCATCCGTTAACAGACTTAAGATTTTATAGATGTTTTTATATACCAGTTAAACCGTTAAATCATGGTTTACTATATATATTATTAGTCTTAATACTGTAGACAATAGAATAATTTTTCTGCTTTTAATCATCAAATTTTATTACTTAAGATATGTCAAAAGATAAAATCATTTAAGTAGATTAAAATAAACGAACTCCATTAAAATTCAGTTATGCGATTTTCCTGTTTTTTTCTAACAAATTAATAAATGGAGCCAAGTTAAATATAGGAAGGTTCAACTTAGATAATTAGCCATACATCTTTAAATAATGATTGTACAGTTGCAAGTTTCTTGAGTGTGTTGCGATAGGCGAGGACCGAACTCGTAACGTTTGGGTTCGTAGCCGATTAACATGACCACAATACAAAGTAATTAATCATGCCGCCTAGCTGTTATCTGACTTATAAAGCTTCACCATAAGTGTAAATGCCAAGTTAAGTGACTATATTCGATTTTGTATTTTGTCTTTCGATCAAATTTATTTACAGAGACGAAACATATTGCAATTTTACCTGTGTAAACAGCAAAAAAATGGAGGAAAGTAATGGAATACAATCGATAGAGATAATATATACTCTTTGCTCAACGCGACAAAAAAAAAAAAAAAAAAAAATTAGAACAGAAATGGCCAACATTCTTCCACACTATTTTGTGATTTGATGGTTACAAAGAATCACCAGAATACATAATTATTAAACTCAATAGGAATTAAATCAGCTTCGTACGTTTCCACTAATTTCAAAACAAATAAATAATAAATACTTTGATTCTTTTGAAAATTCAGCAGTTAATTTTGGGCTCGAATTGGTTACTCATTGAACTGTGGAAGTTGGATGAAAAGACTATTATAATTTCATGCATAAAAACTATTCATTAAATATAAACAGACTTTTGCGATCATTAATTAATTATCTCTTTGCTCAGAAAAAATATAAGTTGCCTTTCAGCAAAATTAGTACTAACCTCTCCCTTTATGAAAGCGTTTTTAATTTAACAATGACATTATCAACATGCATTTGTGCCTCTTTTCCTTCAACTCACAAAGGAACAACTATTCCATTGGAGTTTTTATTCTAATGAAAGGGAATGCTGAATGCCGCTTTGTTCTGCTAACAAAAGTTACTTTTTCTGAAAGAACATTTTCACGATTCGGCACTTTAAATGTGCTTTGTAAAAGATGCAATTCTGTTTCAAAGAATAAATTTTCAAGACAATGAATGTGTTTTCTAAAAGAGGAAGATGTTAATGACTTGCAACAAACACGAAATGGAATAATTTACTGTGATGGCATAAATATCATAAACAAAATAAATCTTTAAATATTAGATTCCTGTTATTTTTATAAGTGATTTACTGCAGACCATTATGCAAACTGATTAGAAAATTTTTGTAAAGAAGGAATGTTTTCATATACATTATCTTTAAAGATTTATTATATGTAAATAAATGGATATTGAATGTTCTTTTCATTAATTACTGAAATCTCACTTTGTTAGTGCGACAGTTTATAATGTAGTGACAGGAAATTTTACATTTGACTTCAATGAAGTCTGCATTTTGAAGAAAACAAATCTTTTGCTTCATCTTCTTCATCATCAATTTTCTTCATATGATTAAAACTGCTTTTGCTTTGTTATTTTGTTTGTAAGGATGTAATTTTTAAACCTAACTTACATTAACTTCCTATATTGCTAATATATCTGAAATTTCTAAAGACAAGATACAGGTAATTATCAAAATAATGGAAGCACCTGTGAATAAAAGTGTCATTTTTGAATGTGCTTTGTAAGTTTTAAAATATAATAATGGTCATCGGTTTTTCTTATAAATAACAATGTATATATTGTGGTAGTATGTGGTAATTTTATTAAAATTCTGTAATTATTGGATTTTTTTCAAAAGTGTAAAATGTTTGACTTCTCAGATTTTCATAGAGGCCAAATTGTAGGAACCCGTCTAGTGGGAGCAAGAGTGACCAAAATATCCCACATTTTCGGCTTTTCTAGAGGTATAGTGTCTAAAGTCATGACAGCATACACACAGCGCGACAAAGCAAGCTCGGCAAAGCAAAACAGAGGGCGGAAAGAGAAGCTCAGCGAAAGAGACCGACAGGTATTGAAGAAAATTGTAATATCTAAAAAGCGAACAACTGCAGCAAAAGTGACCGCAGAGCTCAATACCCTTATAGATTCTCCAGTGTCAGTGATTACAGTTAGAAGGCACCTTCATAAACAGAGCATTTATGGAAGAGCACCAATTCCCAAGCCACTTGTCACAGATATTAATGGTAAACGTCATCTACAGTGGTGTCACACTTACCAAACCTGGTCGATTGATAAGTGGAACGAAGTAATATGGTCTGACGAATCGTGTTTCACACTTTTCTCTACAAGAAGACGGATGAACGTTTGGAGGACACCTGCATAAGTATATGATTGTGATTCTCTCTTTCCAGTTAAGCAATGAAGGTGGATCTGTCGTGATATGGGCATCTATGTCGTGGTTTTCTACTGGACCAATCTTAACCCTGAAAAAGCAGTATCATTGAGGAGAAGTATAGAGAAATTTTAGCTGACCAGATCCATCCTATGATGCATACTTTGTTTTCTGCAAGAGATGGAATTTTCCAGGATGATAATGCACCTATCAGTGCAACGAGACTTGTCCAATTACAGTTTGGTGAATATGAGGATGTAGTTAAATATCTGCCTTGGCCCGCACAGTCGCCCGACTTCAATATAATTGAACCATTATGGTCTATTTTAGAGCGTTCAATGATTAATCGGTATCCTACACCGGCATTTCTAACCGAACTTTCACAATATCTCCAGAAAGAATGGTACAATATTCCTCTAAACACTACTCAACACTTGTATGAATCGATTCCCAGGCGAATCAAAGCTGTATCACATGCCAAAGGCGCTCCTACACCCTACTAATAAAGGATTCTTTATAAATCTAAGGTGTTTCCATTATTTTGATAACCACCTGTACGTTACATGATTTCATTAGTGAATCGTCACATTAAATGCATTAGATTCAGATATCCTCCCTCTAATATGGAGTGGTTTGGAGACGATAGGGTCAGCTCATGTGTCATCCTCATCATCTGTTCTAGGTTCAAAACTACGGTGTTCGTTTCCAAAAAGTTAGATGCATATATAATTAAACTAAAGTTTTCTACATACGTTTTATCGATGCCTATCCACAATATTAATATTTCCAGTACTTCATTATTAGATAATCATTTAACATTATTAAATTTTCAGTAGGCGAGCCATAACCTCAGAGTAAATGGGAAAAATATTGATATCAATATAATATAATATTAATAATGATGAATTATAAATTAATAATTAAAAAATGTATTAATATTTTTATGTTAAGGACATTAATTAAATTATGATCGAACGCTAATTTGATTAAATTTATTATTACTTTATTAAATGTAAGGATCACTTAGAATAAAATTAATATTTTAAAGATTGTACGATATCTCTAGATTTTGTCTATTCTTTTTCAAGCCGCCCTTTACACTCTAGACTCTGAACATTACTGTCATTGAGCAGTTGAGTAGATAAGAGATAAAAGAGTGGACTGAAGAAATACATTAAACAAATAAGTTCTTTTTATCAAATAATGCAATAAAATAACATTTTTTAATAAAATAATATGCATAAAAATTTTATGCAGTCATAAATATTGCTTGGGGGAAATATACAAAGAAAAAATAGGAACGGAAACGACAATTTCGTCTAAACACAGGGATTGAACTCAAAGATTCACAGCACTTAAAATTAGCTCTATCTATCAAATATATGCAGCTTATAAAGATAAAAGCGTGAAAATTAAATGTGATAAAAAATTACATGTGATAAAAAATTTTTGTTTATTAAATGCTGGCAAACCATTGCTGCAAATTTAATTGCGAATAAAAGTCCAAACAAATTCTATAAATAACAACTTATAATTTTCCATGCATCTTAACATCTATTCATTACGCACGACATTTGCAAGCTTTTAACATTCGTAATAAAAAGCATAAAAGTTCTATACTTTTTGATATTTCATTATGAGAATTTTTAAAATCCTCCGAACGCCGAACATGCCAAGAGAATTCCAATAATTAGTGAGCTCCAAACTAAATTCAAAAAACAAATATGTATATTATAAATAACTGACAGATTATTTACAGACCATTTTCTAGCTATTACATATACATAGAATTTGTTTTCATAGCAAATATATCAAATAAATACATCATTCAAAAAGATTTTAAATAAATAACGAATATTGAGCGACAATCCTAAATGTCTCAACTTTCAAAATTCTGATCATTGTTGAACTGTTTACAAGAAATATGAGCAAATTTGTCAGTATTATACAATCAGTATTGTGGACGATTGCTGCAACACATTCCAGCTATGGGTAACTAACTACATTTTCCTTGACTGAGCCGCAACATATCGTCAGCTAACGATTATAGCAGAAAATTTTAACCTTTTATTTGCTGACGGGACTTTTATAAATTCTGCCAATTTCCTTATGGTACTGTATTAATTTAAACAATTGACTAAACAATTTAGACCCATTGAGACTTTGAAATGAAATTCTATGAAATTCGTTCTTCAATTGCTGAATTGGTAGCACAAATTTATTTCTCTTTTTTAACATATTTTTTCAGTTTGCAAGATGATGTTGGGCCTCGATGGATACCTAGAAGACAATATATTTCCTGTATTTGCATAAATAAAATAGTTATTTCTTTTGTGTTTTAGAAAGTTATAATTTTTTCTATACTCTATATTTTTATATTATGCACAGAATGACTTGATAAAATTATTGTTTAATTTTCCATGATCATTAGAATTTCAAAAAGATCATTGCTCACATTTCAAGTCACCATTAATATTACCATATAAAGTAATATTATTGTTAAAAATTTGTTCTTACGTAATGTTCTGTTGGGATTTTGCAAATTATTTTCCATGTAATTAATGATCTTGCTGATGACTTATAAGGAAAAATAGATATAGGATTTACTTGCGTCTAAATTACGTTATTACTCCTTTATAAAAATTAGCACAGATTTTAAAAATTTTTAAGAGTTGCCTTTATAGACCACACATCTAGGGATTACCTAAAGATAAGAAACCAGAGATCTCTTTTCAATGGTAACTGACTTAAATTGGGCAATAAAAACATAATATAATAAACTGGACATTTTTCATAAAATATTTGTAAATAAATGAGTTGTAACTTTGGCAGGGTTCAATCCTAATAATTATTTTTTGAAACAATCCCATAATTAATTGTATTTTAGAAATGGATTCCTCGAAATATTCCATAATAGAATAATTTCTCACCAACATAATCATTATATCTCAAAATGACTTAACTTCTAGCCATTTCTAAAGCAGCATTATCTAGTTTATTATATTAATTTTACCATGTAATGTTTATGCTGAAATATAAAATCAAAAATTAAATAAATAACTGCAAATATTCATTAATATATTTGTAAAGTAATAGATGAATCCAAATCATGTTTGTCATGATTGTAAGAAGACAATTGTGATTAATGAAACATTATTTTAAATAAAACGAAATTCATCATTGAAAATAGTTTCCTTGAAGCCAAATAGTAACTGACAAATAGTAAGATATGCATTAAAAGAACTTTACTAAAGGGCAAAAAGGTTGCAGACAGAACAGCTATTCATTTCAAACGTGGTTATTGATTTCTTGTCACCAAGAATGAAATTTCGCTTCATAAACTGCTGGAAGTTAGAAAACAAATAACTCGTCGAAAGGCAGACTGACAATAGGAATCGAGGCTGTCAATCGTCTTACTGGAATAGTTGGAACCGGGTAACTTTTAATAAATCTACTTTTCGAAAGAAGATCAGTGAATACGTTAATGCGTCGTATAGATGAAATATTTCAAAGAAGATTGGTTTTCGAAATGAAATGGTCACTTCTTACTTGAATTTAATAAATTTGGTTTCGAAAAAATTCTGAATATTGGTTGCAGCCTTTACTTTATTTCAAGCTTTCGACAGTTTTTTACTTTCTCGTATTCGAAGAACAAAGAAAATATAGTAATCGTGAAAACATTTTAACTCGGGATTTTGACAAGCCTCTATGTTTTAGACCAAACTGATTTCGAAAGGAAAAAAAAAAAAAAAACATTTTTGTAAAATGTTTGTCTGACTATGACAAAGGTGACTCAAAAATGCTTTGAGCTAGATGGATGATATTTGGTATGCAGACTTCTATCGAATTTTCAGCAAATTCTGTTCGTGGATTTCTATCTGTCCGGGTGTTCGGATATAAGTTAGCATAATAACTGCAAAACAAAGAGAACTAGATGGATAAAATTTGGCACACTGATTTAATATGTTTAGTATAGACGCCTATCAAAAGGACTGTCTGTTTATTTGTACTTTCAGAACGATGTAGTTGTTGATTCCAGTGGCACTTGTACTGAAAAAACAAGAGCCGTTCACTCGGCTTAAATAGCCGACAGATAACGGTCAGCGGGCTTGTAAAGTTCCATAAATCACAACACAACAACTCATTATTCTTAAAATCAAGTATGTTCTTAAAAAAGAATGTCACGAAAGATTTTATATGACTTATTCTTCCCAAGTTTATCGAAATTATAAGCATATGAAGAAAATAATCTTGTATTAAAAACTTTCAAAAAGATTTTTTAAAAGTATAATCCAATTATTTCTCCGAATATTTCAAGAAGAACTTCATTTTCATATAAAAAAAAAGTTAGTATAAATTCTCTTATCAAATAAAAAAATTCATGAAATTAGGAAGGAATGATATTTAACATATCTCTCTCTCTCTCTCTCTATATATATATATATATATATATATATATATATATATACTAAAGTATTAGAATCAAGTTAATAGGAAAAACAAAAATCAAATAAAAATTAAACCAAAAAAATTATTAAAAAAATATTAAAAAAGAATCCGGCCTGAAGACTTTTTCAAGGGTCACCCTCAGGCAGGGATTCAAATAAAGGGATTTTTTCTGTGAGGACATACAGACATAAGTCTAATAATGATTCCTCGTGACCCGAAATTCCCCTGAAATTATGCTCAAGAGATATACCATTTTAACAGAAAGGAAATACAAAATAACAAATTAGAAAAAAATAACCACAAAGTAAAAATACAATAAAAACAATAACAATAAAAACAAGAACAGCATTAAAATTAAAATTAAAATTAAAAACGAAAAGGCCAGAACATACCATCCAACAGTGAAGGAAACTTTAAACAATCGTTTGTGATTTTCTGTTTTAAAAAAAGTTAACGGTAAATTATGTAAACAGAGGTAGGCACCCAGCGCCATCTATTGAGTGATCCAATATGCAATTAAAGTTCTATTTTTATTTAAGCCAAAAGATTAATCCCAAACCATACCTTGTTTAATTAAAAAATTGACATTACAGTAATTTCTAGGAAAATCATTTTTAATTAAATTTTTAAGGAGGATATTTGATGCTTCAATATAAGAATTTTTATTATTGCAAACCCTTTTGATCCTGTTAACTTGTGAGAAAATTAGATTTTTGAAAATTTTAGAGTTTAGATTGGAATGGTAGTTACATAGTTTTGTTATTTTAAAGTTGAAATCATCCCTTTTATCGTATATACCAACTATTGTTTTATCATTAGCAATTTCGATTTTTAAATTAAGAAAGGTAGCCTCAAGTTGATTTTTATTTATATCTTTTAGAATTAAATCTTTTGGATAGCAATTAGTAATAATATTAGTATTGTCGAAGTTAATCAAAAGTAGGTCATCAATATATCTCCACCCGTTTATTAAATTATATTTAATTATTTTTTTCTCATAGTAATGCAGGAAAATATTAGCTAAAGCACTTGAGAAAGCTGTCCCCATTGGAATGCCCTTGACTTGTTTATAAAAATTAATACCATTAAACACGTAATTTTCAGTAATATTAAAATTACATAACTCAAGCCAGTTATTTTTAGGAATGATATTTTCATTTAAATATTCGTCATATATAAAAGTGCAGACCTTTATTAATTTTTCATGAGGTAGATTAGTGTATAAATTTTCGAAATCAAAAGTATTAAGTTTATTAATGTTGTTATCTTTAAGAAAATCCAATACTTCTTTGTTACTAGAAATAATAAAGTTGTCTTCATTTTTTATTTTGTCCAGGATAATTTTTAAGTATTTAAAGAAATGTTTACCCGTATAGTAATTATAACTACCAGTGCTACAGGTTACGAATCTGAATTTTAATGGATTTTTATGAAATTTAACTGTTGGGAATAAATAAGGATAGTTAAGAGAGCAAGTCTTAGTTTTGGTTTTTTTTGCAAAATTATATATATATATATATATATATATATATATATATATATATATATATATATATATATATATATATATATATATATATATATATATATATATATATATATATATATATCAAGTGATCATTATGGATGTCCGGTATTTCTTCCAACAGGACAAAAATTAATGCATTTAGCAAAATAAGTCTCAATATTTTATTACTGTTTCAAATATGGCCATTTGGCAGTTAAATGTCCGGATAAGGATAAATATTCAATTAAAGGCCCAAGGTGCGGTGGGATAGACCACAAAGCAGAAAAGTGCCAAAATGAAATTGGATGCGCCAACTGTAAATGGCATAAGGAGAGATATAAAAGTAAATTTGAAATTAAAGCAGACAGTGTGATACATACCAAATGAATTAATCTAAATCACACCAAGTCTGCTGCATCCATTCTGGCCAACGAGATTGCATCTAGAAGGCTTCATATTACCTGCATTAAGAACCGTATATGTATAATGGATAATTGGCTGATATTCCAGCTGGTTATGTAGGTGTTTATCTTCAGGGAAATGGAATAACGGCTATTATTGTAGAGTAAAACATTAAATATGTCCCAATTCTGATTGAAAGAGATTTTATCGTAATCAATATTTCTAAACGTGATTTTAAATTGCTAGTCACTGGCATTTATTGTTCTCCTTCTAAAGATCTAACACTAAACCTATCTAACCTTGGAAACTATGTTTATAAATTTCAAAATCAAGCCATATTAATCAACGGAGATTTTAACGCGAATAACCCTGCTAGTGGACAGAAAAACTGGATGACAGAGGAAGAAGAATTATGGAGATAATTAATCGACTTGACTTAGATATTATCAATGATTTGAACTCGCCAACAAATATTTGATTCTGTAAGAGGCATAAGTTAGAATTGACATTACCCTAACCAAGAAAATAATAAGAAATAAAGTCAGAGAGGTGGTAAGTTGATTCAGACATTACATTGAGCTATCATAAACTTATTACTTTTCACCTTGACAATTTCAATATAGCTTATATACTAATAATGTTTACCGTGAGCGAACGCTTGAATAGTATAGTGGTTACGACACTGGCGAAGAATTCGCGAGGACCCAGGTTCGATCTGGGGTTAGAATTTTGTTTTTTTCTGAATTATTTCAAAATAATGTAACAGTTTTAATTAAAATCTTTTTCATTTTTTATGCAAAAATAAATATTTATTTCTCTAATTCTTGGATTAAAATTTAATTTTTAAAAAGAAAAATAATTATAAATACGAATGTATTTTTTTAAATATTCAGAAAAAGAAAAAAAAACAGGTCACTTTTATAATCTCTTTGCATAAAAGTTTTTTATCACTTTTAATTAATGCAAAAAAAGCAAAAAACTAAACATGATTTAAATCAACAAACTCAGTTATTGATGTTATGAAAAAGAAATATTTTTTTTCGAAACCAGTTTGCTTAGTAGAATGATAATCTCAAAACAAGAAAACAAGATAAGAATAATAATAATAAATAAATAAATTCAGGAAATGAAAATCGACCGGACCTAATGCCAGGAAGCAAAAGATTTCGCCACAGAGTTTGAGTGTGCCAAGATTTGCGATATGTCGCCAAAAAAGGTATTCTTAAGTCACTCTCCAAGTCACGTGACTCATATTGGGTACACTTGTTTTGATGAGAAACATGTGAATGGGTAATGATATGTTTGACGGAGCGCCTAGTCCCTAGGGTTGGGGCTTAATCTCCGGTAGATGAAAAACTTTTTAAAGACCTGGCTTTCAGTAGTTGACGTGATCATCTTCGCAAAAAAGTCCGATGAATTGGGTTACAAGTACAGACAGGAATGAGAAACATGTGACTAGCTCCTTCCATTTATATATCAGCTCTATATCGCGGTAGATTTTCCACCGTCGCTCCGGCTGCCTAGAAAGCGGTGCATTTCTGAGCGCTGCCTAGAAAGCGGTGCATTTCTGAGCGCTGCCGAGAAAGGTTTGATGTGGCAGTAATGAAGACAGTCCCCACCAGTGTCTAACTCATATGATCAGCTTTAATTCTGATCATATACAAGATATTTTAATATTGTACAGAACGGGAATCCTAGCTCAGAGAACATAAAAGTTGTCCAATAAACCATATTAACATGGCACCTTATTTTCAAAAAAAAAAAAAAAAAAAAACATGCAAATAAAGTAATACTTCATCCAGGATAAGAAAAATAAGTTTTTTAAATTTTGCCATATTGCAAAGCGGATTAGTTACAAGAATTTCTAAAAGAGACACAGGCAATAAGAAAACAGTTTAAAAAGAGTCTGAGGGACGACGCGTGTCTTTTAAGTAAATGAACAGCCATCATTAGATTTGTTTTAAAATTATGGAATACTGTGATCGCTGCATTGAACATAAGGATTCAGTTTGAATTGATCGTCATATCTCCATATCTGATTCTTTCGGATTACTTTCCTCTCTATGGGTAAATTTAAAGGAACTCTCAGATATTTCAAAAAGATTTAGTGGTTTGTCTGCATGCTATTTTCTCATAAATAATTGCTAACAAAATGTTCTTTTATTGACACTATGGTAAAAGACCCTCAGCAGTTAGTTACTGGATGACGAGTGCACGCTCACCTCGTTGTGCTCAGCAATTATTTATAAAAATACATCAAATGAAAGTATTGTTAATTCTGTTTATAGTAAAAGTATATATTATTAGTATTATATAAGTATATATTATTAGTATTATATAAGTATATATTATTAGTATTATATAAGTATATATTATAAAATTATATAGTATTTTTCTTACATAGGATGTGATGTCATGTTTTTCTTTTGCATTTTCTAAAACTGGGCTTCGTATATGTATGAGTCTTTGAATAACATCTTACATACTTAAAATGAGTATTCTCATTTTGAGTACATTTGCGCAGTTGATCTCAATGATCCAAACATCTTTTATTTGCTCTAAAAATTACTTTGAAATAATAGTTTCTCTTCGAAACTATCAAAAAAATTTCTAACTACTTGCTTGCTGTAAAACAGACAACATATCTGTTTATGTCTGGATTAATAGTTATTTTTAACAGTTTATTGTATCGCTGGAAATGAAATACCTCAATTAAAAATTTATATTCATGCCATTATTCAGGGAAATCATTTTTATTCTAGAAGTTTATATCTGCATTTCATGAAAATTGCAATTTAAGTTTCATGCTTCCACTTATAATATTCTTTAAAGATATATAGATAAGACAATAAGAATTACATTGTAAAATATAAGAAAACAATTGAAACATTTCGAAAGCAGACACATATTGACACAAACAATGCTTAGAAATTATCTTGAAATGCTAACAAATCACTGTTGACGTCTGTTTTCGATCGAAATGCAATTAATTGTTAGATTTACTTACAAGAAGATTTGCCGATTCTGCATCTTAATTGGCATGTTTTCAATCCAGTGTCTCAAACAGTTCGCAATTACTTTGCTTACTGTTAAATTTCAAAATATACAAAGTTTTCTCTTTCCTTAATTGAATTCTGTTTTTTATTTTTTTATTTTCATTTGTTCGCTTGTTAAAACTTTGAAACGAACCCCTTTATTTAAGGAAATCTTTAACTCTATAATTGAGTTTCCTCTGAATTCCTTAATTGGAAAAGAATTTTATTGTTACTCAGATTATGGAAGCTTTTGAAATGCATAATTAACGTTTGTTTTCTAGTTTAATTAAATTTAATATGTTTAAAGGTATTTAAAATGATTGCTAGAAGATATAAATATAAGCATTATATGTAATATAAAACATTGCTATGATTGTAGGTTATCTATAGCTATTTATAGCAGATTCTTTAACAGAGTTTTGAAAATATTTGTTTAAATATATTTTCATTTTATGTTATGCTATTTTTTTTTCAAATGTCTGATATAATTGATTTTTCTCAATTAATATATAGTTCAAATAAATCAAAAAATAAATGGCGGCACTTGTTTTAGCCATTCTATACAGAATTCTACAAAAACATTTATTTTTTATTGGTACACAAGGTATGTTTATACTTTCATATAATCAGATCCCTTGGTACAGTCGCGATTAACCGAATTAAAAGAGGTTTCGGATAAGGATTTATTTTTGTTTAAGCTATAAATTTAAAAAATTTTTTACCTGATTATATGATGTAATTCTGAAATAATCTGAATGTAAAAGAAATTTGAAACTCACATTCTAGGTTATATTTACGTTTTACGTGAAATTTAGGAATGGTTTTATAGTATATGAATTACTCATTATAAAGACTCAATAGTTGTTTGTTTGTTTTTTGTTGTTGTTGTTGTTTTTATCTCTTTGAAGGTTTTCAGGCAGTAATGTTCTGCCATCATTTCATTAGAAGGACGCATTTGTTGAATCATCGCATAATTCAACAAATTTAAGCACACTTAAATAATAATGGCACACACACTTTAATTTTTTATGTTGATTTAAATGAAAAAAAAAATATTTATACACAATATAAAAAAGACTACAGATATAGCAAATCAATTTTATTTTACACATTAAGAAAAAAAGGCATTTAAGTACTTCAGTATACTTAGTAAAGACGCAACGGACTATTTGATTTACCTCTTACGCGCTAATATCATTGTCAATTGCAAACTCTATCATTTACGTCTAGTTTGGGCTTTTCGAACAAATCAGATTTGACTGTAGAGCTTGCTGTATTTGCGATTTCTTGATCCATATTTTCTTCTGAATCGCCTGCAACATTCTGTTCACATAAATCGCACCATGGCTTTGTATCATCGAATAATTTTTACAATTTCTGCTGATTTCAGAAACATTGTAGATAACCCTCGATTCGGTTAATCCGAGTTCCGTGAATTGGTGCTTTGCTTGAGTTTGATGTTTATGGCGCAAGAGCCAGGTTTGTCTATACTGCGCCAAACATATGGTAAGTCAGCCATCTGGCACTCCGACCCGCCACGAAAGCATACCGATTTAAACCATAAAACTGAATGACCGGACCGCCGCAACAGCAACACTGGCGGGAAATGTGGTTGAGTCCTAAGGGCCGTCACCGGCCACGGTACAACCCTCCCCGAAGGAAGTACGTCCCGTCATCGATGGGAGGAGTCAGATCCCCCACCTATTTGTATACTCTCTAGGGTGGCGAGATCCAACCACCATTCCGGAAGCATCTTATCCTCATTTCTAGGTGCCCGCCCGGGGGTTCCAAACATATGGTAAAATGAAATAAAAAGTTAACAAATTCTTAATTAAATGGTGCTTTGCAATATACGTGTATATAAACAACTTGGCAATGTATTTGTAAACAATTTGTTCATTATTTATTTACTAAAGAATTCGTCGATGCACACGTTTATATTTATAATTAAAATAAACATTTCTCACTTAGTAATAACAGAGTGAGGGGTCTCTAAATTTTCTCACATACTTTCTTATAATGGCGGTATTTTCTTTCTTCCGCATAAAATTATAAACATGGGCAAAAAAGTGAATGCCACATTTATATACTCATATTTTTATTTTCATACATAATAATTGTGTGATTCATAAATTGTAAATTAGGTATAAAAATAAAAATAAAGAAAAAATTTTAAAGAAAACCATACTTGAGAATTAGCAACACAGCACTGACGAGCCATCGTTTGCGAAATATCTTTTTTTCTAGAATTGAATCTAGGATTTTCTCTTATTCTTGTTTACGATTTTTGGCGATTACTCACATGCGGTTAATGCACAAGCACCAGAAAATCGAATATGTGTTTTGGGCCCTTTTTTCGATTGATTAAAATTAAATTTCATCTAGAACTACAACTGTTGATACAAGATTATATACCAGTCAATAAATGTTAGTTATTTCGTTTGCGTACCCAGATCCTATTACACTAAGTTAGTAACTAGTTGGACTAGCAGAACATGGGAGGAAAAAAAGTGAGAAAAAAATGAAAAAAAAGATAAAAAACTGGTTATTCATCGTGGGATATTAAAGTTACGATGTGAAAATTTAAACTAATTTTGATGAGTGACATTTTGATCTCATTTATCATTTCATCAATCATTTTAATAGATACTAAGCTTATTTAGCCACTTTTTGACCTTATTTAGCCATTAAATGAACCATTTTTTAAATACCCTTATTTCCTTAATTTAAATATGATAAGGATATCTCGCGATCCATTAAATTAATGGAAATGAAATTTAAACTTCAACGAATTTAGCAATTAAGAATATGATGATTGGGCAAGATATTCTAGAAGTTATGGTGACTGGGCAAGATATTCTAGAAGTTTCTGTAATTTCGTTTCTTCAAAATTGCCAAAAATTAGCACCGTATTCTCATTCCATTCAGAAAATAATTAAAGCCACTCATTTCCATTACGAACAGATGTCACCAATAATGCTCTACGAAACGCCGAATTTCATTTTCCTCGCCCACCTTTCGTACTGATGGAATTAAACAGTCATTCGACACTTCTTTTAATGCACCTGCTAAATCAATGCTGTCATCAATCAAACTTCTGTTAAGAGGGCAGTGAATTTTAAAGAAAGCAAAAATGGACCAAAAAGTGCAATTTTATTTCTATCTTTTCATCACCAAAATATGTTTCTATTCAACTAAAATAGTGTCATAAAATGCATTGTTCAGTAAAATAAATATTTGAATGGATAAGAGGGAAAAAAATAAAATTTTCAAAATGATATTGAAATTGGATTTAACTTTCATTGAAATGTTCCAGGTGTCTTAATTTTTGAAGAAATTAAATGAAATTGATTGAAGATTTCGGTCAAATATTAAAAGAGAATTGGTTATACATTTTATGTATCGAGTTTTTTTTTTTAGCTAGTTAAAATGGTTAAAAGTAAATTTTAGTTCAGGAAAACATAAAGTTTAAAAAATATTTCTAAGCAATTAGCATTTAATTGGAATTACAAAATCATACATAGTTTTGTTCCAAATAAAATTTACATTGGGTAATAAGAAAAAAATAATGGAAAAAAATTAAAATTAAGTCGCCCGAAATATTAAAATGTGTATCTTTTAATTTTTTAAAAAATAATATATTTCGTTTAAAAATGCTTTTTTAAAGAAATTTAACGTATTTATATTTTAATACATGTACATAACAGATACATAACAGTTATAACATGTACATAACAGATACATAACAGTTATAACATGTACATAGCAGATACATAACAGTTATAACATGTACATAACAGTTATAACATGTACATAACAGATACATAACAGTTATAACATGTACATAACAGATACATAACATACATGTACATAAGACTTTCATAACCTTAACTGAATAATTGCCAAAAGTGCCTCATAGAGTTCATTGCAAGCTTAAAAACCAATCCTAGTAAAAGCAATTAATATATTTGTTGTTAATTTTCAATAAATCTCAGCATAGTTCTTGAAGACAGCATATTTATTTGACATAGAAAAGAAAAGAACGGTTATAACGGTTACGCACACAGCATCATGTTAAGCAGATCGCGGGAGGAATGAACATGAACGAAGTCAGAAGCGTAAACACACAGGTATTCTTACGCGAGGAAAAATAGTTCACTCGCTTCATCCCACAATTCTTCCAATTATCAAATGTTGAAAAAAAAAATGTATTTTAAAATCTTTGTTATTTTTCAGTCATCTTCTCCATTTAAACATAAAAAATATCATTTTTATTAATAGGAGAATACTGCGGTGGATCAAAAACCTGTGAGACACAGGAAAGTCATTATTTTTATTTTTTTCCCCTTGCAAAGTATTTTGACTCCGAGTAGGCTATGCTGAAATATGAAAGATGAAGAAAAATGAAGCATCATTTAAAATTAAAATATTTATTTCAAGGATGGTGTGAATGGATCACATGTGTTCAATCATATTTAATTTTCAGAAGGAAGAAAGTACCGAGAGGAGCAATGTCGTGGGACATTTTATAAGCATATCAGTCTACATAAAATTTATTTTCCCATGTATAAAATTAAAATAAAGTTTAAATTTGTAATATATGATAAATCTTGAACACTTATTTCACAATGAGATTTCGGATGAAGATTTAATTGAGTCTCCATTTTCCCTCGCCACTGTAGCTCGATAATCTATTAAACCTTTTAAGTTAAACTATTTATCTATACCAGTATAAGAAATTATATTTTTATGTACCAGATTAAAATGAGAAACCAATATGATCAATTATAATTTACAGTTATCAATTAAATTTTTTTATGATAACAGAAAGGACCTCATCATAAAGGACTGATTTAATAAGTGTCTTAGAATTATGAAAGACTAACAGTTTTGTTTTCGAAGAATATAGATTTCAGGTATAAAATACTATTTTTCAAACATATAAGCTACTTTTTAAATTTTTAGGATAATTTTATTAGGAATAATTATATATTAAACAATTACTCTGTAATTTCGATTTCTGAGTGACTATAAGAAAAAAAACCCCATTCACATAATGATAAAAATACAATAATGTAAATAATTAACAGGTCATACTTAGTCAATCTTAAAATATAGAAATATTGAATTGCTTATAAAGTGTGTTATCATGACAAGATTTTTATAACATTATCAAAATATTGTAGATGCTTAATTTGGCAATATATTTGATGATGTATATATTTTTAAAAAATTTCCAAATTTTGAAAGAAGTACGAATTTATCTCTGCTTATAAGCTTGAGAGCGTTTGATTAAATTTAGACAAGGAATTGGGAATAAATTCCCCATGGCGTTTTATCACTAAATATCTCACATCTAAAAACTCGGATATTAGAAAAGAGAAAAATGAATAATTATAAAATTAATATGATCTGCCGATAATGAATTTTTTAATGATTTTGAGCGAGTAATAATATGAGTGAATTGAATAAAAATTAAAGTAAATAAAAACGGTAAAATAAAAATAAACATTATTATACAAAATGAAATATGATATATTTCTTGATAAATGTTATTTATAAATTACAAATAAATTTTCGCAGTTTCTTATATATAATATTGTTTTAAATAGGTTATCACTATTCTTCGTTTTAAATATAAATCAATTTAAAGGGGTGTTTAAATATATTAAATTGGCACAAATTTCATTAATAAAGCTTAAACTTTCCCTTTTGTTTTATTCAAAGGCTTTAGCAAATGTTTTTGAATTTATTGTCTTTTCATTTAATGATTTTGGATCTGGAAGATTCGATTGTCTTTTCATCAAAGATATTTCCAATTCATTTTCGGTTCTCATTTTTTGAGGAATTGTTGCTATTCGATGTTAATTTCCTCCCTCCCCTTCAGATAGAATTGTTTATTCCTTTTCGGCAAATAGTTGTTGACTACAGATACGCATCTATGAACAAACTTCAAAATCTTGTTTGATACAATTTCACTTTCGACATCGATTATTGATTCTATTGTTACTCTATTCACAAAATGGGATTCGTAAACCTCTCCAATGTCTGTAATAATCTTCCGTAAAACTTATTGTGTGATCATTTGTAATGCTTTAAATAAATACTTTCATTAACTAATTCATCTGCAATATTTGGTCACCTATTTGGATGTTCATTCAACTTGTAAATGAAATAATTAAACATTTTGCAAAAAATAAAGATTAAGCTTCTAAAATCTTATTATATGTATGCCATCGCTATAAGTCGTCTTTCCTATAATTTTTATAGCAATTGATTCACTTTTTTTTTAAATCCATAAAAATGTGTAATAACAAAATCTTTACTGTTATTCCTTTCAAATGCCAATAAAACCTTTACTTCAAGAAAAGTTAATTTACCTGGAAATAGCTTGATTTCAAAAATAATATAATAAAGAAAAAAAAGTGAAAATTTAATAAACAATTCAAAGATTATTCCCTTAAAAATCAAAATTATTCATACCACACTTATCATTATATTTTAATTCCTTAAAACCCAAGGTCAGGGGAACTAAAATTCCTAAACCCTTTATCAGGGGAAATTAAAAATGACAAATTCTAGACGATATTTTAATTTTCAATTTTAATATTTTCTGTTCGAAAAATTCACCGCTACAATTTTTCTTGGTAGCATACATGCATAAGCCAATTATAGAAAACTAAAACTTATAGAAATTTACACAGAGGAAAATATTGCAAAAAGAAAAAAAAAATGAGCGAGAGGTATTGGCAATTTTCATTATATTAATTCTCATTTCTCTCAAATTAGATGATATTTTTATTTTAGTTTCTTTGGTTAAAAACCTTCATTTTAATACATGGAAATTTAGAAATTTTTAAATTTAGAAATTTTAAGTTATGAAACTGGATGATAATTGCACAGAATCGTTTCAGTTAATTTTTCCTTTATTAAATTGAATATTATTTCATGTTTTTTTTAATTTAAAAATGCATACATTAATAAAGAGTATAGACAAAATATTTTGTAATATTAACTAGTCGACTTTCGCAACCAGCTGCTCGTAGGGATATAAGTTATATTTAATTCTAATCAAATAGTTTAGATATACATTCATGTTCATGATTCCGTCAAATTGAACGTGCTATTTGAATTCTTTATTTACCGAATTATTTTACTACAAATTTTTCAAGTTTCTTTTTGCACTCTTAGGTTAAAGCGCAGAATATACCAGGAAAGATGAAAGTTTTAAACTAATTAAAATAACTTAATAAATTTAATTTGAAAAATGTAATTTATGACTCTATTATATCTATTGCTTGCTAACTGAGCTTCACTCTTCGTGTTTTCTTTTAATACCGTCCGAAAAAATAGTCGTATTACGAAGATATCAGTGTGAATGAGACAATACTTTTAAAGTAGTGTCGACCAATAATGGGTTAATTATCTTACATATGTTCAATTAATTGTACATATGAGATTTTCTAATAGAGATAAGCCCTATAACACCATAATGCAATATATATATATATATATATATATATATATATATATATATATATGCGGTTCATCTATCTTCTAAACTTCGCGGTATTGCAACTTCATTTTTAATTCACCTTGTAAACTATACATATATTAAACATAGTTGCAACAATAAAAGGAAATCACAAGATTAAATATTTGACGAAAGAATAAAAGTGGATTGAATTTCGGCGGATAATTCCTGCAATAACAGTTTCTGAAATTATTACAGAGAAATGTGAAAATTCAGCTTAATTTTTAATTAAATGAAATTTTTAAAAAAATCACTCTGCCGATTCCAATCATCTATATATATTTGTGTTAAATGTGGTAATTGTAGAGCAAGAGGTTTGGCCTGTAAAACTCTAATACATATATATTTATTTTTGCGATAGAGAAGAAGAATAGAATCATTTATGAAATCGGAAAGCGCTTTGTAATTTTGTGTGTTTTCAGGTAAGTCATATCACTGCCTCTCCGATCCGCCCGAAGGCACAAGGATAAATAATACTGAATGATCGGATCGCCAGAACAGCAACACTGGCGGGAACTGTGGTTGAGTCCTAAGGGCCATCACCGGTCACGGTACAACCCTCCCCGAAGGAAGTACGTCCCGTCATCGATGGGAGGAGCCAGATCCCCCACATTTTTATGTATCATCCAGAGTGGCGAGATCCAACCACAATACTGGAGGCATCTCATCCTCTTTTCGAGCTACCCCCACCCGGGGATTTGTATTTTCAGGTAATTTAAATTAAATTTCTTCTATACAAAACCAACACCCTTACCAAATCGCTAAGGGTGTTGAACCATGTTATGGTATTCATAAAAACACCAAAACAATCTCATAGAGATAACACTATAAGAAAAGAAACATCACTGTTTATTTTTAGAAAGAAATATACTTTGATTACAGTTAGCTTCTTCATTACTCTTTTTATAATACAATTATATATGTTAGGAAAAAACGATGAAAACTCAATTTGTTCAATCTGGTTTCAGAAACTCAAAATTTTACTTAAATGTCATAGTAATTTTTTTTTATAGAAATAAAAAAAAATAGAATATTAATTAAAAAAATCTAACAAAATCTAAATAAAAAATGGTAGCTTTTTTTGGTTATAAAACACATTCATTTTAATGAATTTGTTCCTTGTAAAATTAAAATTATTTAAATCTCATATTCCACTTCATTTTAATTCCTTCAAACGCACAGTCTTTTCTTTAAGTGAAATTAATAATGGAAGAAAGAAGAAGATATTTTAATTTTTAGCTTTATTATTTTTTCTTTACCAAGCGGTAATTCTGCCGGTGAACACTCTGTACAAGCTACGATTTTTCTTTGGAATATTTAACCATAATCCGATTACAGAAGACTGAAACTTACAAAATACTGAGAGAATACAATAAACGGAACTGCTGTAAAATTTTCAATCTTCAATAAAAATATTAATTTAGAAATTCATAAAGCACTTGAAATTCCGAAAATTTGTGTGATTTTTGTTCTTTTTCTTTCAAGTTAGATATTATTTTTATAACGATCTAAATTAAGTTTAATCATTTTTGAGTTATATAAGTTAAGAGGATTATAATTTGGGCAGAAACTGTGTGAAATCAATATCGCTCACCCATCTCTGGGGTTGTGTTATAATTTATAATTTTTTTTTCAAAAAAAATTACTTGCAGTAATACTTGCATTCACAAAATGCGAGACTGTAAAGTAAAAGAATATAAAATGCATTGGCAAGATGCTTTATATTATTTTAATTAGGGTAGTATTTTGAAATGATAGCATTTTTTTTTTATTTTTAATATTATAAATCTGTGTGTATTTTCTGATTTTTAAATTAATTTTAATTGTACAAAACGAAATATTTTCACTCTGTGTTAAAAGTTCTGACTGTTATTTTCCCCTGCATTTTATCGTTAAGATCCTGAGGCTCCTCTGATATTTTGTGTGAAAAAAATCTTAAAGTCACAAAATTCTGTATTTTTAATGTCCTGTTTTTGATTTTTGGATTTCTTAAAAGTCCACTAAAAATAATTAACAGAGGAATCAGCTTCTTCGTGACATAGTAATAATTTTTTTTAAGTATGTTGAAAAGCATTCATGAATTATTGTTGAACTCATTAAAAAAAGAAAATAGTTGAATAGAAATTATGAAGATATATAAAAAGCTTGAAAAAAAACAGTTAAGAATAATTTTATTTTAAATATAATTTTATTACAGAAGTTAAGAATCAGTAAATACAACTTTAAGAAGTCATATAATTTTTTTTTTATTTCCTAACTAAAATTTGATTGGTATATTTAAATAGTGAGCAACAATTAATCAAACAAAATCATACAATTCAGCTAAATTAATCAGAACTTTTCTGAAAGCAAATTCCCAGAGGAAAAGACTAAGAAATGCATTCATTCAACTTAATTCGATGCTGCATAAAAAAAGATCAAGAAGCTATTTTATTTACTCTCTATTTAAATTTTAAATTTTAATTAAATCTCTTTAAATTTAATCTCTCTCCGTTATAAAGTAGAATACTTATTTCTCAATTCAGCTTTCCCAGAGATCTTTCCATTTTTTTTAGTGTCCCCTTTTCGATGTGTATCATACATGTCCTACAATAAACCTAAAATATCCACCCTGGAGCTTTCGTCTTCTTCAGCAATATTTTTCTACTTTTGACTCGTCCGTGCTCCTTGATCACTTGCGCTTGAAAAACGTATAACGCAGATCGAAATGCTTTTGTAACAAAATCTTCACCAATTTGTTGTATACGTCGGTAGGCAATTATCACAGAAATAAAAGTGATGTTTGCGGAATGTGGACCGAGATTATTTGCCGAAACACGGTCTTATGCCGAAACTGAATTCATTTAGAAGATAAAAATATTTTTCTGATTTCTGTAAAATATCGTATATTTTGTGTAGCCACTCTGCAAGTTATAATGGATTGTTTTAGCACATGTATTTGTGAAATGTTTGCCAGCGCAAGTGCTTAAAGAAATTTGCATTAGTGCTTGTTGTTGTTGCATTAGTGCTTGTTGTATTATGTGCAAAGTTTCAATGACAGATTTCATCAAAATTTTATACTCGCTTTTTGACAATTTTAGAATAGCAAAAGTAATAAAATATATTATAATATATCAATACACAACTATTTGTGCACTCCGTTGTGTTTCTTGATAAATTGACATATGAATGTAGGGCTTGGTCTTTCATAGGGGGTGCGACTTTGTATTGATATTGGTACATAACTAATATTTAAACCACCTTTTTATGCCCACTCTTAATAAACAGAAAGAATGCATGTTATTATACAGGGTGAACGGAAAAAATCTTTTAAGCTCTTTAAATACAAAACAATGTCGCGTATAATCAGGAAAATAAATTGTGCCTGTAATAAAGTGACTATTCTGAATTTATTGGGGCAGATTTCAGAGCCCTAGCTGTGAAAGAAGGAAGTTATAAAAATAATTAAAAAGATAAAGGATATCGAACAAAACATCCAATTGGAAAAATGCGCGGTATACTATAAAAAACACAGGAAGAAGTACGTGCAACTACCTATAAATTGTTTTTATTATAGAATAATATAGAGTCTAGTCTATAATAAAAACAACTTTTCCAGACCGTTAATCTTGTTTGGCTTCCATCCAATTTTTACTGAAGAAATTGTATTGTAGGAAATATAAAAAGAGAATACATTGTATTGTATGAAAATAAAAATAAAACGAATTGCCCAAAAGCAGACTACAAAAGCTATAGAGAAAAGTCTTATATTATATATAAGGTATATTACTTTGTCTATATTACACTATTACTGTGTGTATATTACAAAAATAGAAAATATTAATTACAAAAATTGAAGAAAAAAAGTATTACCTTATATGCGAAAATTTAAAATACATAAAAAAAAATTCTTCAGTATATAAATAAAATAAAGAAATGAAAACAATAAATAAAAAAATTATAATTTATTTTTGAACATAGAACTTTAGTTTCAAATAGGAAAGCAAATCCTACAGAAATCAAATTTTCTATAAGAAGCTGATCAATAATCCTATTACATATGAAAAAAATCGTATAACTTTTCTGACAAACAACCAGAAAATGAATAAATAAAATTTGTGAAATCAAATTGTTATTCCAATAATTTGCTGAATATTTATATATTAAAAGAAAAGAACACGTATCTTTTTTATACTGTTCAATACTCCACACAACTATCAGAAAAAATAATTATTCTTGGTGATTGGAAAACAAAATAAGACAAACAGTTCTAATGTATAGTTTGTAATAAATTAGAAATATAAAATTATATTTAAAAATACAAACATGATTGTTTTGTATCAAAAAAAGAATTTTGAATTTTGTTTTGATATTAATGATTGCTTTTACCCACAGTGCCAAATAAACCATTTGTTAAGAGCTTCGAAATGTATTCCAAAAATAAGTTTCTTCCTTTTTACTATTCAGAAAAGTTGTATTATATATTAAAAAAATTAGTGTCGCAGCAAAAATTAAATCTTCGGTTATTTTTTCCTTATAGTCATCTTTGACATTGATACATTTCTTCTAGCGTAAAATAAATTTCCCGAAGGCTTCTAATAAAGGTCGGTGCTTTATGACTTGAGGAAGTTTTTGACAACCTGCTGTTTCTCTCCGCTACTTCCCAAGAAAAGGGATGTCCTGATAATATCTTCAACGCAAGAAAAATTATTAAAGTTTAGGTTGTAGGCTGGGCGATTCATTCGGTTCCATCCTAACAATGATTGTGTTCTGCAATGTCTTCTGATATAT
Source organism: Argiope bruennichi (assembly GCF_947563725.1). Lineage (NCBI taxonomy): Eukaryota > Metazoa > Arthropoda > Arachnida > Araneae > Araneidae > Argiope > Argiope bruennichi. Next base: position 28,177,653 of record NC_079158.1, on the reverse strand, counting down.
GGGGCTTACTTTGTTGTTTAAGAACAACGACCCTCGACTTAAGCACTATAGCCTTTTACGCCTAAAGGCGGATTTCAGTTTAGTTAATGAACTGTATGACTTTATGCCACCCTGATTTGCATTCGAACAATATCGGTCACGCCAGTTTACTGTAGAGACTTTTCTCTTTTTTTTTTCTTTTTTTTCACTCTCAGGCATGCGCTATTGCTCCTATGATATCATTCCTTGTCCAAAATTCTGGAAAGATAACCTTGTGTTATGACAATATATTTTCTTACTTTGAAATTAAGGTTTACTTCAAAATGATTAAAATTTATTTTCGGGGCACCTCTTATAAATTATCTTTTATGTACTATTTATATATCATACTATAGCATTTCCTTTTCTAAACAAACAGAATAAGTATAATCAAAATTAGTGAAGAAATTCAGATTGTAAAGAAACATTTTTTTAAACCGCATCATGTTATAATGGGAATTCTAATGATAACGATTTTAAACGTCATAAAATATATTATGCAGATCTAATCAATCCAAAACACCGAATTTTTTCACATCTACATATATTTATAAATATTCTGCAAATACTAATTTACATATATCCATAAATATTGTACAAATGGACTAGTTTAACATTCAGAAAACATTTAAGTATAACAATTAATCTAGTGAAAAAACTGGGTTTTATGTGTTTAGGTAAACATAAGACTTAAATGATTGGAATTAATTTATTAAATTTTGAAGAATCCATATTTTTGAATAAATTTATAATTTTAACGTCAAAACAAATGAAAACAGCATCGAAACACTCACATTAATATATGATGAAAACTATAGTATGACTCGAATAAATTGGGGCTGATCTATGAAATTGGATAGATGTCCATTTCATGAGTTCGAGAAGGGAAGGGAAATGGGAGTGGGGTAAGAGAAAATAACAGGATTGTAATATGTACAATTGTGTTGAACTTGAAGATGTATCAATAATGGCCCTAAGAAGAAGAAAAAATACTTCACTTATGAATTATGAGGAAATTAAATACACCAAATATGGCAAACCTATTATTTCATGTCCTTTTCGACACTTATCAAAATACATAATTTTCTGGTGCAATTTTTTCTTTACTCCACTAACTCATCGAAAACAAGTATAAAAATGAGTCATTTTGATAATTAATTATTTTCTCTTTTAATCACATTTTAAAATATAATAAAACAAAAACATTGAGAGAATAAGGGAATTTCTGAACAATTCCAAAAGAAAATAACGGAACAAAAATATTTTAAAAAAACTGTGGCGTCTGCAAAGCAATTGCTTCAATGAAGATATAGATGATTCATGCATTATCGTGTAGTAGAATTAATAGTATACTGAGATGATGATAACCAATAAACATTTAATTACTGTCTCAATCTAATCATTTTTTTATTGTTGTTGTATTTCGGGAATAAGTTTTTTTTTGGACTTCCAATATTTTTATTTATTTCACAAATGTAGGAGAGGAGGTACAATGCCTGTCACTGTAACATTTAAAATATTTCGAACTGTTTTAGAAAATCGATTATTGTTTTATAACATAAATATTTAACAAATAGAGACAATAGAATTTTAACAAATAGAGTAGTTCTAGATTTCTCAAATTTGTTTTACGAACTAATTTCATCCTAATCTTATTATGTTTCTCATCAAATTATCCTATTCTTTACGAAGCTACAATGCTGTTTTGATAAATTTGCATCTTATAAAAAAAATCAAGATAAAATTAATAAAATGAACAGTACCAATTCTGATTGAAATTTTCTACTCTAATCATTATCGTTTGCTTCAATTAGCAAAATTATTAAAATATTATTAAATTTCGAAATGTCTGAATTAGAATTTGTTTTTAAATAGGTTTCTTTCCAATTAAAAGTAATTTAATTGTTAAGAATTGTTAAGTTTCTAAAAACTTCTTACGATGAGGAAATAATAACATTAACTTCTGGAATTTACGTTTAAAAGAATACCTCGCTTAATTAGAGTTTCCATACATTTTAATTAACTAAATTATTGACGAGTTTCTTTTGTTTGAAAATTTACTTCAAAATGGCCTGTATCTTATTCATCAAACTGCCAGGATCTACAATTTTCTACGCTTCCAATTAAACAGTTGAGCTATGCTTTAACAAAGCATTAAGTGTGTGAGAATTTTCATTAGCGTTATAGACAACATTCTGAATACTTTAAAGATTTAATACTAATTTATCTAGAAAGAAAGTAGCTGCTGATAGTCTGTAGCTACTGATATTCTAAATAAATTGTAGTCCTATCCAAATCTATAAAATATTTTTAAGAATTATGTAAACTATTAAGTGAAAATTTTATATTAAAAATAAAAGTTTATTTCATGATTAATGTTTTATATTTCAATTACGCCGAGAAGTATTAACGGTTAAATAAATAATTAACAATATTTTCAGAATGAAAGTTTTTGTTGCGGAAATCTCATTTATCCGACATTTTAAATTTCGTAGATTTCTTTAACACCTCAAGTCGGAACATACTTAAAAGGAACGCTTTCACCACTCTTAAACCTTTTAAACATGATCTGTTAAAAAAAAGGAGTTTTTAATTTCTGCTTTCAGTTGTTATTAAGTAAATTATTTCAAATAATTAAAAAGTTTTTTAAACTTTTTCCAGGGGTTATTTCATACCAAACTTTATCCACAGAAACAAAAATAAATTAACAAGTTTTTAGTAATTTAATCCGACAAATATATAGTGAATTAAATCCATCAAGAACAAATTTTAGTTCAAAGTTTTTCTCTTGTTATATCTAATTTCTTTTTTAATGCTAAATCGTTTATGTAATATGTTTTAATGGAAACTTTTCCAGTCCAAATTCTTTTTAAGAAACATTCATTGTTATCAGAATGTAATATTTGTCTCTATTCATATCATCCCACGTATGTTATTAATGATTAATGTTATTTTTTAAAAAAGCAAATAATTGTTATTATTACGATAGTAGTTTTCGTCCTTAAATAAATTTTGGTCATATGAAATGACTTCTATGAAAATCTGCTTCTTCCTTACAAAAAAATTGACAATAGATTTTTTTGCAGAAATAATTGTTAAGAGTAAGCAGTTAAAAGAAAGTAATAACAAGACTTAACAGTCAAAAATAGATTATAGATGATATGAATTAACAGATAAATACGTTTGAATAAATAGTTGTGAATATTCATATAATTTTTATTTCTATATACATTTTACTGAGACAAACTCGATTCTGAAACATGATAGTGCCGCTTTCTGAATATTTTTTGAAATATGATCAGAAACTTTCATTAAAATTTTTATTAGATAAATAAAAAAGTACGCATTGAAGCATTTTCTATCTAGAGATAAAAAATATTTGTAATTATTAGGTTTTTAAAAATTATTTGTATTAGTATCAGAATGCGTAGAGTCATTAAAAGTCCTTATCAACTGCTTATTTTTAATGGCATATTTAAGGTCCATTAAAGATTTTTTATTTTTTTTTATTTAGGTGCTTATTTTTTCTAAAGATTAAAAAAAGCTATTAACGAGAAAACTAAACGAATTGAAAGAGTAAAATCGCTAAATTTCTGAAAAGAAACAAATTTTGTTTACAAAATTAATAAAATTAACTTAATTCTTATATTTTAGATTTGTTTCCATATGTTTTTAACATTTTCAAAGAATTAATATGTTAATGAAAAACGTGCAGTGGTTTTCTCCGTAATGAAGCTAAATGCAGTGAGTGCAATGAAAGTACTTTATTAAGAGATTTCACAAGACACTCGCATGAAAAAAAAAAATTTTAATGACTCCTTCAGTTTAATATTTGTGAACAATATTCGGAAATTACTGTCGGTATATAATATATATATTTGTATAGATTTCAGTATTTCTTTGCCCAGTTCAGCTCAGCTAATTCCATAGTAAAACGTCATTCCATAATCAAAAATACTACATTAATATTGGTTTTTTCTCTAATGACGCTTACTTTTTAAGATAAAATTTGATTACTCATACAGTCTATGCATCAAAGATAGGGAAAAAATTATTATTCACTTCATATTTTTATGAAGTTTGAAAGTAAAGAAAAACGTATTTATAACAAGGAAAATACAATATTAGATCAAATGATGAGTTTATCTATATATCGGAAGAAAACTATGCGAAATCCAGCAAGTGCAATTTATAAGGAATTAAAGAGAACTGACATTTAACACTGTTTACGTTTACCCATTTTTGTGCGAGATATATATTTCTTTCATCTTTTTCTGAAGAAGGGCAATTTTTGGCAGCTGAATTATATTTTTATTTACCATAATCGCACCTATTATACAGTGTATTAATCTTTGAAAATCAGTTACGGATATGAGTATTTTAAAATAGTAACAGACGATCTTTATTTTTAGATCCTCTAAAATGAAGATTATCCGAATTCGCGTCCAAAATCGACGAATAATTTTAAATACTTCGTTTCCACGAAATGAGCATATGTCGCCTTGCACCCGCGCTATCAAATAAAACATCAAGTTATCCTTCCCCTCAAACACTTCTGACAGGATTAAACAATCATTGTGTAAATAAATCAATGGCGAAAAAATTTCATTATTAATTAGATATTATTTTAAGACCGATATTTACCTTTGTAATGGTAATTACGGGGTACGAATCCCCAAATGGCTAAAGCCGAATTCTAAAAAATAGGATAATTTTTTGTTCGTATAGAAAATTTTAATTCCCACAAGTCTTTTTTAAGCAAGAAAATAAGAACATCTTAATGCGATTATCGCAATACATTAATGCGATTAAAAATATTGTTTTCGAGTACTGAGATGAAGTATTATTGCAGCAGTGAAGGAAGCTCCTATATTAACGTATACCTGCAAATAAATATATTTTCTTCAGTATAAAATAAACTGCAAGGACAGTAGTAAAGATTAGCAATGAATGCTTGGGATTGCCATGCGTGGATATCTTAAGCATGTACAATATGAACATTTGATCAAAATTAGACATCCGATAAAATGTAGTTCGATACTATGATGTGCCAATTTCTTCACTTTGCTTAAGAATATCAGTTGTTTAATAATAGCTATTTAGCTAATCAATAAGTGCGTCATGAAGCTGATTCAGACTTCATTTCTATCTCGCTAATCTAATTATTCAATATTAAGAGCTCTGTCCTAAAATACCATCCTCGCAGGAAAATAACTGGTTTTTCTAAATCCACATGCAGTCAAGTCGAAATACGTTTCTGCCTGAGAAAAATATAATAGCAATTTTGTCGATTTTCATAAAATTATCTTTACAAGAAAAGACCCTAAGTTTGCTCTCAAATATTTTACCGAACAGGGTTGAACGGCATGAAAGAACGTTTTAACACTGATTTTATGAGATAGTAAAGATATATTAATATTAGACTGCAAATTTAAATTAAAAACAATATATACAAAAAAAGAGACAAAGACATGGATTGAAAAAAATGTTGGAATTGAAAAATAAAGAAACAACGTTGAGAAGATTAACGCTCAACATTAGAGATCTCAGTATCAAACAAAAAATTTAATTCAAATTTAATTTTCAAATATATATATATATATATATATATATATATATATATATATATATATATATATATATATATATATATATATATTTGGAAATAGAGAATTATGATAGGATTTGAAATTACTTATTTAGAATCGAGTTTTTTTTGTTCTTCCTTCCCCCCCCCCTCCGAAAAAGGAGGAATTTTCAAAAAGCAACGCTTATAGTGATTGAAATTTTTACCAGTTATTCCTTTCTATACTTCATGTACTTATGTGTAGTTTCAAAATTTTAATTCAAATTGAAAAAATTATGTATTTCAATCTTTTCAAACCTAATTTGAAAAAATAAATGAAGTTTTTTTTTTCCAAATCATAATTTTTTGATTATTTACTATTGTGGTTATGTTTTTAAACTTATTGTGCAAACCTTTTTATTACCTAGAACTTTTTCATTGAAACCTTTCATTCAGCATTTATAGCTTTTTATTTAAAACCCAAAAAATAGTGTTAATACTTCTTTTCAGCTCCTCCAACTCTTATCCTGTAACATATCCAGCTGAAACTTAAAACTCTGTTCTGAAAAATTAACTCAGCAAGTTGAATAAGTAAAATTGGTGCCAGATATTTTTTTCGGCATTTTGCTTTCTCATGACAGTCGATTGTACTACTCATGGATTCACTGTCAAACAGTTGATTAAAAACGAAATTCTTAATCAAGGTTTATTGGAAACAGCTGCAGAAACGGAATCGTTTTTTACTAGGTAAAAAAAAAAGTTTTCGAAATACACAGAATGAAACCATGTAAATTACATACGCTTTGAGAAATTCAATTCTGAAGCTCTTTCGAATATCCAAACACAGCAGTAAATTATCTATTTTTTAGAAGAAATTACTAGGCGATGTAAAATGACATTAAAAGCGATTTTAAAACGAAATTTCAGTGGGAAAAAAACTGACTTATCAAAAGAACCATCATCCTTATAAGCGGCATTTTGTAGAAAAATAAATTGGTTATTATTGAACAACAAGAAATATCTAACTAACACCCTTGCCAGATAAACTAATACTCTTGCCTAATTTTTTAAAGTAATCTTTCAAGACTCCCCTTCTTAAAATCAAATGATGACGCATAAATATATCAAACGCAATACAAGTGGTTACATAATAAATTTGGAGGAAAAATGACAATAAAGAGAAAAATTTATTTTTATTAGAAGAAAATTACACATCCACCATAACAAAATGAATATTTGGATGCACGTATATACGCGTCGAACGCATTTAACTGGTTAATGATTTTTTGAAGCCACATATATAAGCATAAAAGGCTTCAGTTCAGTTTTCAAGACATTGTTAGTACTAAGCTATAAATAAGCAGTATAAACTACAAAAACTAGTTAGTATTTTACTGAAACGCATATATGTACATTGGATAGGAAGATAACCATTATGTCCTTTTATTTCATATGAAATTCCAAGTAAGATATTGAAAATAGAATGCAAATATCCTCTCAGATTTTTTTGCTACACTTTTGTCAGCGTATAACTCATCTAACTCGCATTGGCACAAAAGGAATTCAAAACAAGAACAAATAGTGAATCAATTGGGAAATGCTAAAGAAGAATAACAAACTATATCTCTTGAGAATGATTTTTATTAATGATTTCTCTTTGGGCCGCACCGTCCTCCTGGGAATATGATGTGTCTTCTATAACTTTATTATTTTTCTGTAAAGTAATTTTATTCTAAATTTCTAAGATAAAAACAGAAAGAGGAATAGACGCATTCTATTGTTTCTACAAAATGTTCTAACTAGGGAAAGCTTTGCGCTTTGTATTTCGTAAAGTTTCCCTTTAAGAAATTTCGTTTAAAAAATATTCCCATTGTAAATTGCAGATTTTTTCTTCCATGGGCTCGCCACTCTAAGGATATTCGAGACTCCCCAAAATAATGAGAAAGTACAAAAGAGATTCAAGTATTATCTTAAAATTTCATAGGGAATGCAGAAAAATTAAAAACAATTATTAAATAACGAACATTTTCGTAAACACAGAATTTAATATTTAATGAAATAATTATATAAATAGAGTACAGTTTCAGTTAATACGCGTTTTTTCCGAATTATATCTATTTGCATTGTATGAAAGAATGGGGAAAAGAATTTAATTTGCATTCCTTTGATGCAACAGTACAATAAAGTTTAGTATTTCTTCTATTGATTAATATTATTAATAAAATATATAATTGGATATAAATATTCTTTAAAACAGAAAGTTGCATTTAATTTTCAAGCTTAATTTTAAAAGTTTAAATTTGTACGATTTTGAGTAGAATACAACTCGTGCAGAAATCTTGCAGATATTACTTTTATTTTTCAAGCATATTAAATTACTGATTCTTTTTAAAGATTGTTGAATTTATGATTGAAAATCCGTTTAAGTATAGTTGAAAAGGATTCCTACCATTTCAGAAATAGTTATAGAAAAAGAAAAACATCTGCCAGCAAAACAAGCATTTTGATATATGGTTGTGTTAGTATTTTTTACTGTTCGCAGTGTAGGAAGACACTTTTTGCCAAATTATTAAAATTTATGTTCGAATTACATTTTCTTAAAAATAGTTTATAATTATTGAAACAAGCAATTCAATAAGAGAAAACTTTCAAGTCCAAAAGGATAAAAGTCAAAGGGAAAAATTGTTTTAAATTTGTAAAGAAAGGATTTATAGAACGTACTTGATCCATCAAGAAAAATAAGAATTTAAAATGAAAATTGAAGCTTTGTTAGTTCTGTAATAATTGAAATTATTTGAAATGAATTATTCAAAGAGAATTTGACTGTTTTTGCAAGATCCATATATGAGGTTTATGCTCTGAATGTTAATTATGCAAATCTCAGATTTCTCGGTTAGTTTTTGGATATATTTTTAATATGTTCTTCAATACAATTTGCTTCACTCGTAAGGAATATAACTTTTTTTTAAATTTTTGAGCAGATTTTTCTATAATTATGGTAATATAATTATTCAATTCTCGGAAACTAAGTATCGTAATTTCTATTCTATTCTATTGTATATATTTGAGCTTTAAAATAGGCAATTTAATAAAAAGTTATTGATGTATTATCTAAGACAAAGTACTACACCACTCAAGAAAAACAAAGACTGTCTTTCACCGTAATGTTCCACTGCTAATAAAATTTATTAAAAAGCAAAATTTTAACTATTAAATTTTTTTAAGACTTTATAGCTCTTAAGGTTTAAAATGAAAGAGTGAAAAAGTTTTAATGTCATTAGAAAGAATACTAACTTAGTTTTCATTTAATCCTTTTCAACAAATTGTCTTTTCTTCACTAAAACAGGTTGAGATTGGAACAAACATTTGCACAAAATGGATGTTGAATGAGATCACAATGTAATAGAAGAATAGCCCAGAAACAATTATTGACAATCTTCAAAACGCAGAAGAGAAAAATTGAAAGAAAAAAAAAGGGGGGCTTCCCTGAAACGTCGAATGAAAAAAAAAAAAAAGATAAGAAACTTGAATCGGATTATATAAATTTTACAACCAGAAAATTTTACGACTAATGTTATTTGTGTTCCAAGAAATTTACGAGCTAAAATTGCGAAAACTGGATTTCTTAATAAAACCACTGGCAGTAATTTTTTTTTAATTTTACCTTTCCATTTCCATTTCTTCGAAAGGAATAAAAATCAAATTTTAGATTTCAAAAAAATTCTTATTTTATAAAATTCACTACTCCCATTTTTTACATTAAAATATTTAGGTGGTATATTCTCCAATATTTAAAACCAATCAAGACAAAAATAAATGAATCCATAATTAAATTGGAAAAATTTCGATGAGTCAACAGAAAAATCAGTTACTACTGAATACTCACCAAAATCTATTGAAAATGCAACGAGATTTAATCTAATGATCACCGATTGAAATTGAACTCGAAAGGAGTTTTATAATCTAGTTGAATTAAGAAAGCTTAAATCGGGAATACGAGTTGAATTTGAGGGATTAATCTAGCGATGATTTTGAAGGTAGATTTGAACTGTAGCTAAATGAATATCGGCAGTAATTTAGACAGACAACTCGTATTTATTTTCCAAGACTATTCGAATCTTAAATGTGCGTTCGGCAAAACTATTTTCTCCTGAAGTATCGGGTAACACTACAATTTGTGAACAATCAAGATCGTATTTAAATATTTTAGAAAATAAATCCATTATTCGTTTCAGGCCCAGTAAATAATCTTAAGGTAAATTCAATTTTCTAGTTATCTTTCTCTTATTTGTTTAAGTGAAAAATTAAATAGGTTTAATAAATAGGGTTTTGAAATGGAGATATTATTCCTACTTTTCTTTAGAGATGAAACTTTGCCAGATCACTTTGCTGTAAAACCGGTTTTACAGCAATCTGAATTCGAAACTAAATCAAACTACATTGAAAGCAGGATTACGGTTTTTTTTTTTTACCTGATTAAAACTAAGATTTAAAGCTCGTTATTAGTGATGACGAGGCTTATGATTCATATAATCAATACCGGTTTTGTATAATCTTAATATCAATTTTCACAGGCTATCTTTAAAACTGGACTCAATTATTTAATCATGAACTAAACGAGATATATACTTAGATTAAGACTGCTAACAGATGTAATGTATCTAAGACTGGGCAATACATAGTTGCTCATTAAAATATATTATCTTGGGTTACAGTAATTTGAGTATAGTAACAATACAATAAAAATTTGAGAAGTTGTTTTCAAATGCAACTGTACAAAATTTTAAATACTTGCACACGTATAACTGCATCCAATTAAAAAGCTTTACTCGTGACTAAGAACAGTGCAAGCAAAACAATTTTATTTTAAAACAGTTAACATAGTTTAATTATTTATGTTTGCGCTTTTGCATTCTTGATACTTTCAAAAATTAATATTTAAATCTTCCCTTGATACTGTCCACATACCTTTACAATTCTTTCAAAACCAGTCGAAATTTCCTCGACTTCTTTATATTTAGCCAAGTATGACAGTGTGTGGTCTATAGTATTCGGAAGGGGACGAACAGCTTTCTTTAGAGCTTATTCTCAAACGACTGAATTCAGCCTCTCACAGATTTGTAATTTTAGTAACGAGGCCATAAACCGAATTTCAATAATTCATTAATTTTAAAGATACAAATAATTAAATCTATGGTTTTGATGGATTAAAAATAGCATTCGGTATTATCACAGATAATGTATCGCTCAAGGGCTTTTTAGTTGAAATACTGCTCGCACAAGAATAGACATCCCACACGCTGATTTCATTCAAAATTCATCATAAATCTACAGTCGTAAAGCGGAAATTACATTAAGCAAATTTACTTTATATAAACAAAATAACTCAAGAACTGGTAAAAATGGGCATAATTCCAGATTTGTTTTTAGGTCATGTTCAAGGAGATCTAGAATATATTATCATAATCATTTAAATCTATTTCTTTTCCCGATTGCGTTGGTTACTAACGTATTAACAAGCGAACTTATTCAATACACAGAAGAGAGACGTCTGAATAATTCGCTATCTCCTCGTATTAACAAATCGCATTATTTTGTTCAGCAAATTTGAACATTATGGTATTGGATCATTTCCTTTCCAATATATCAAAAGAAAAGATGGCTGAGATATTTTTATGCATAAAGGTATTTCATTTAGAATATAGCTGACGTTTTAATCGTTCTATCATGCGCATCATTATGAATCAAAGAATTATTTTAAACTTGACATTTCAAGCGGGTCTTCATAAACGCAATCTGATGCAAAATTAATCAAAATGCAAATTCCCAATGATTTCGCAGCCTTTTAGTTGAGTTAGTACGTCACATTTCAAAATTGAAAGACGCCGTTTAACAGGGTTCGATATTTTAAGGGATAAAAGAAATGACTGCTTATGTTGAAAGATTTATTTTGATTGCATAAAATTAGTCTTAGTAGGCGTTTGAAGTTACACTGTAATTATTTAAACTCAAGACAACTATGAAATGTCTCAAAGTGCTAGATCATAAGTTTTCTAGCTCCATGGGCCAAAAAGTATTTTAATAAGTTTTACCTACTGCAGCCGTACATTGAAATATATAAAATATGACATCTGAAGTATCTTGCTGAACACATTAAAATGCTTATCCGAGTGCAAAATTTCAATGATATGAAGGCAGAATTTGTTTTTAGAAACGTTTTAGAATGGACACAGAATGTATAACAAGACAGTTGATAAGTTTCTTTAATATACAATCTGCTAGAAAGAGCTTAATTTAGTACTTATATTTTATCCTAACCTCAAATAAAATTATCTCGAAATGTGGAAATAAGAACAAACAATACATAATTACCAATAACTAACTTCATATAGCACTGATGATTGATTAGCTTAACATTGTATGCAAGTTAATATGCCCTATTTAAGATGAAATTTTACAATTGAAAGTTATTAAATCCATTTAAGACTAAATTTAAGTGCATGTTGCAGCATTGTTAAAATGCAACTCAGAAATTCTATAGTTGACGCCAATTACGAATAATCAAGTGGGACTAATTTAAAATATTCGCCAGATTTTGAATGAATTTAGATGGACACCGCGAAGTTGAGCCTTAGTCAACTGGGATTGGTTTGGTCTGGTTTAGAGGCATAAGAATCAATTTGGTTATACTGTGCCACGTTAGTTATTTTTCCCAGATAAAAGAAACTTATAAATCTAATGATCTACTGGTAAGACTGATGGCCAAGAGTCACTACATTTCCGCTAAAACTTATACCCAGCACGATAGATTTTAAATATCAAGAAACTGAAGCTTGAAGTAAATTGCCTTACTGAATGAATTTGTATCCGAATTTGTCTACAATGTGCCTACTTTCATCTTAACTCCAATCGTCTTAGTTGATACAAAATATGCTGTAGACAGAAGCATTTTAAAATGACCAACACTTCCAGGAAATGATAGATAGTTTTGTAAAACAAGCTTTTATTCAAGAAAAATGAATGGAATACAATTTATGATTTAAATTGAGCAAATACAGAGCAGGTATAATTAGAAAGGAACAAGCATTACACACTAAAAACAATTTGCAATATTTAATGATTTTCTATATATGATAGCGTAACTTCATAAAAAATTTCCAACACCATACAAGATGAATAAAAGAAAGTTCACTTTAATTATGAATTAATTTACGCTTTGGCTCTAAAACGATAAGAAATGGGATCATGTACTTAATTATCACAAAAATGCATTAAGCTTGGCATTTATGTATAGTTATGGTTCTCATTTATGTATAGTTATGGTTCTCATTTATGTATAGTTATGGTTCTCATTTATGTATAGTTATGGTTCTCATTTATGTATAGTTATGGTTCTCTTAACGAACATGTTATGAAAAAAAATCTACATTTTTCGAGGATTTACAAGAAATTTTAAATCCAGGTAATTTGATTGCGATATTGTATACAAAGTTATACCATTGAAACTTTCGTCGCAAGAAGTTTTGTATTTTAAATTAAAAATACCTATCAAGAAATTGGCTTAATTATTACATTACATTAGTTTATAAATATGGATTTCTAGAATATAATGCTAGGAGGCATCAATCATATGGATGAAAGTTAAAAATAATGTTGCTCAAAAATGTACAAGCATTAATTATTTGCAAGGAATTTGAGAATACAATTTCATGAAACCAAAATAAGATATACAAGATCACATATTAAATCATTGGTTTTAATACATTAAATTTGCTTAATATTTGTAAAAATTCTTTAAACACATTAAGTAGGAATTATTTTAGATACGAAAGGTGATACGACAAAGATACGAGCTCAAATGATAGATTATATTCACTTTAGAAATTACAATTTGTATAAAGCATTTAACTAATTATATACAAAAGATTAAATTAACTACGTAAGGCTGGATGAAGCATTTCTGATATTCAAAAGCTCACATCCCTAGTTTATTGAATTTTTACTTCAGAAGATCTATTCGGTTAATTTTAAATTTAACAAAATACTGAAATTAAGCAATTACAATAACAATGAAATTCTAAAGTTAAAGCTACACCAGTAAAAATCTGAATATTCCGATCTGCATCTATTTTCTAGGCAATGAGTGGCTAAATTTTTCCCATTTAATTCGGATAAGATTATCCTGTCTATTTTAAAATGTTCTCTCCTTAAATAAATTTGTCATTTGTGTCGATTTAAACATGCAAGTTGAATTTAAGAGGAATTGAAACTTAACTAGGTACGTTTTGCTTGTATTCTATTAGCTGCAAGAGTGCTTAAACGTCCTCCAGAAATTTTCGAAAAGAACTTTAAATCTAAAATAAATTAACGTAAATGGCGATTTTAAAAATAAGTTACAGTTTAAACTTAACACAAGAGACATATCGCTAATATACTAGACTGAACTGAACCGTTGCCTGGTATTTTACTAAACTGCAGTAATTGTTAGGACATCGAAGGCATAACAAATTCGAGGAGGAAATTACTCATGCACGATTTCGGTATATGAATTTTTCAATTCGACGGAAAAGAAGTCGTTTTAGATAATTTGCACAAGCTGTTATTGGAATTTTAACCTATTTTCGTTTGCGATACAGATTACGGTTTTGTATAAAAGTGTTGAATTTAATGTTTCGGAAAGGTGAGCGAATTTAAGTGCCACATTAATTAATATTCAAGTTACGCTCATTTGCGATCAATTTAAAGTGTTAAGCTTTTGGGATTTATTGATTAAGGCTTAAGATAGGACTTATTTGGCGTTAAAAATGTTGGTTTCGATTGCTCTAACAAAAGATTGCCTTTGCATTTTATTACTTTAATTCAATGGATAAAATTGCCTCAAATGATATAAATTCAAGATTCTGCCATTTCCAAATATTTTAAAAAATCGTCGAAAGGCCGAAAAAATTCTTGAAATGAAATTTAGAAAGGCCAAGTCGAAAGTCAATACTTAATCTATAAAAAAAATTAAACATTTCTCTGTGTCAGAAACCATATTCAACTATTTGAAGTTTTGCATTAAAATAAGGTCCAAAGTCACTTTGATACCGATGTTGATCAGACATCGACATCAATATACCCTTGGAAGTTTAGCGGACTGTCAGTTAACTGGCTAGCACAATTAATGACAGTCCCATTGCAAGTCAAAATCATTTTTTTTTAATTTTACTAAATAATCTGAAAAGAATCGATAGAAATGCACTTGTAACAGCCTTTCTTAAATTTCATTTCGGTTTGAGCTAAAGTTTCAAGATGAGATGTACTTATTCAATTTTTTTTTATTGCTAAGGAATTGCTGTCTAGTACTTGCACGAGGTTTTAATTTTTATATAGAAAGAAACTTAGCTGCTGGAGGCAAGTACGACAGGAATTTGAACGATTAACTTTCAGAAAACTAAAGCCACCCCAGTTGCAGCATAAATTACGGCTTTTGTTTCGGTTTTATACGGCACTTAATGACTAAAACTTAAAATAACTTAACATCACTTTATAACAACACTGACTATTTTAGGACGGAATTCATAATTTTTACCGCGGTCACACAAGGAGACTGACACCCGAATCTGTCGAGAAAGACGAGATTAGATAATTGATCTTCAAAATATTCGTAATCCAATTTAGCTTTTGAAGTCTGAATATAAAACATTTGATTGCCAAGATCCTTGCCATTTAGAAGTATCCTAACCACGACTCTGGGGTTAGAAATCGGCACATCTCTTCTAATTAGTGCTCAGATACAGTGAATCGGAACGATTCAATATTCGATTTGTAATACGAACTAATTTTTAAGACGTTAGATTAGAAACTTAAATTTGCTGAGCAAGACTATTCAGAATAAGGAGATTAGATAAAATAATTAAGCATTTTGAAGCACTCCCATCATGATGATGGCCAGGCATCACAACCGAAATGCTTCGATTCCTAATCAGACGGCCAGTAGCTCCGCCGGCAAAGCTAGAAGCCATCTTTTTCGTTTAACTAAATTCTATTTAACGCATTTTAGTTAAAGGATATTGAACAGCAAATTTAGTTTCAGGATCAACTCGTTAGCTTTCGCCGAATTTCCGCTAATAAACAGATTTCGATTCAATATTTTAATTATATTATTCAATACTACTTAATTATTTCGATTTCAATATTTTAATAATTTAGGATTCTTGATACTACCAAAGCATCTGACGAGAATGTCTCAAATGAAAATTTTTCGTTTCATCCTTGCCACTTTCAGCATAATTAGGACGTTTAGAGCACAAGTTACTAAGAATTAACAAGTTGACACTTTCCCCATGCTCTGCTTGTAACTACGCTGAATACTTGAATGAAAGAAATTGAAATTATTGGGTATTTTAACTAATATTCGACATAAAATTAAAATATAGACGACATTAGAAAAATCTTTAAGTGATGGAATTCTTACCAGTCGATTTGGAATATTTCGAGCAGTTGGTTCGTTAGTTCTCTCATAAATTATGTTTGCACTCAAATTTTGAAATTTTTCCCAGCATATAGTTTATAATTAAAATTTGCAGTTCTTAGAAGAATTATTTGTTTCTTTGATAATTTCTGCATTATGTTAAATTCTGAAATATAGGTTATCAGTTTATCGATTTTATTCCATTCTTTGCAATAAAAAATAACTAGATTTCGTAAACCGATCGTGCTTATTTAAGCTAATTCTTAATTTCTGCGGAAATAAAATTTTATCACTTCCTTATGTACTTTAGGCTGATTTATGTAATCATAACCATTGCCGCCCAAACACTCCTGCAGTGAAAATATTCTTTCAATTTCATTTGATGCTAAATACGCATATTATATTTAATTTTAATTGTTAGAACTTTGCAAGTATCAGTATTTCAAATGTTAAGCATTACGACTTAATTTATGTAAAATCGAATTTAAAATTATACATAAAGTTTTTAAGCACAATTTTTTTTCAAAAAAGAAATTTTTCTGCATGGTCCGATAGAAAGCACTTTAGCAGTTAAATGAGATTTCGATTTACAAAGAATTTTGTTTATGAATCCGTTACTATAATGAATAGATTTCTGTACCGTAGCCGCCTTAACCGAGTCAGATTCTATAAACGAATGAATTTAGAATTTGCAAGACAATTTAAGGATTTATTCAAAGTTTAAGGTTTAGAGTCAAATGGCGATTCAGATTTTTAAAGGTTTCAGTTTAAATTTATTCCGAATTAGCTTTTCCATATACCGATAAAAGCCCATTTTTATAAATTTAAAGGTAGTAATTTCAGATGCACGTATTCTATTACTAGTAACTTGCAATATATTATCTGACAAAGCAAGATAATACAATCTCATGCAAACAAATGTAATCAGCCGCGAATCTACCATGCGCCATCCAGCCTTATATAAATTTACGTAATAAAAATATATATAAATTTAAATATAAATATATGCAAACAGAAGTATGACATGAATACGATACAGCTGTCGGTTTGCAACCTCATTTGAAAGTAAAAACACTTTCAAGAACATTTACACTTTTAAAAATCCTTTCGGAAGTGTGAAATAGATCATTCTATTTATAGAAATTAATATATTGAACAAAGCTCAAGTTGTAGCCATTATGGGCTCTTAAACATCCAAATTGAGGAAATGCGTTTTCTAAATTTCGGTACGCACAGAAAAAATGTTTCAACCGCATCAAATTCTATACAAGAGTATTTACAATCAAGCATATATTTCAGTAATATGATTTGAAGTTTTATGAAGTAAAATATAGAGTTAAATTTTCTAGTCGAGCTAAATTTAACATTCAGAATTATTGCAAATTGATCAAAATGAAAATTTCACTAATTACTGAATCTATTCAAATTCACTATTAACTTTTAATCAACTTGATCCAGTCTTTCTGAGCGTACCAATTTCCGATACGATGAAACTCAACCACAGATTAGCAATTAGAAAGCAAATGTTGCTTAATAATTCGTTTTTTAAACTAAGCAACTCGTTCTTTTAATATAAGCTAAGTTCTACACAATATTTAAAATTTACTTGTAACATCAAGTTACAAAAACTAGATTTTTTTTATGAACATTCCAGTTGTCTTAATCTTAAAGAGTGTTTGAGTCTTCTTTTAAATGCATGTTTATCAAGATACAACAATAGTCACATATTTACTGTAATGCTTTTGTATCTACTTTCTTACATTCTATGCATAAGCATAAGTTTGATCGTCAATAGTGAAAACTTGAACGAAGAGTTCTCTGATGAAAAGCATTTAATTTTGAATTTCTTGAACATGCAAATTACATCGATATATAACATTGACTTTAAAAATTAACACTTAAAACTATTTAAATAACCTTAAAGAACAGACATCTTGCATTCTTATATTAATTGAACAATGCAGACCGATTATATATTTTGGAAGAAAAATGTATAAAAAGTTACCAAATCTTAATTTAACGACAGATCTTGGCTTCAAACGAAATAGGCGATTGTTAAATTAGTTTACGTAGTTTATAATTCTTTAATTCGTGTATAGCTAAAGATAAACCACTTGTTCAAAGTTTTTATAAACTGATACGAGAAAAGATTACTCAAACTTCAACTTAAGTTCTGCTTAATATTAAAGTAATCGATTCTAACTTTCGAAATTGGGTTTAAAGGTTTAGTTAAATATTTTCAACATGCCATCACTAGCCTTTAAGATTTATTGCAATTCGGGCAAACATAATCATTATGGGTAGGATTAATACTAACTGAATATTCAGCTGGCCAACAGATTTTAGAAGTGAATTGATTGCTTTTACCTTTACGTGATCCTGAAGATTAGAGCCAATGAAATTATGCATAGGGCAAGTTCTTATGGACTAACGTTCGAAATGCGTATTCCTGGAAATGTGATCTCGTCTTCGATTTTTTACCTAGAGGGTTATAAAAAGACCGATAAATTATGTTGCTTTTTTGATACAAGAATCAAATTTGCCTCTATCTGCTAATTTTGATGGAACGGTACATAAAAATCAAATTTCGTCTTTTAGTTTATATTCGCAACTAAATGTTGCATTATCTTTTAATGCTTTTCCCTACGATCACAACTATGGTGCTCAGAAAACCAATTTAGTCGTAACGATTCGATTAAAAATTTACGATACTCGTTCTTGCACTAAACGACGCGTTGAGGTGCTCAGATATTATTGCTATTGTATGGGACAATTGGGTTACTTTGTCTTCTGTCAAGTACTTGCATTTTAAACTCTATATTCATTAATCTAGCGTGATAGAAGTGTAGACATTCTTAAAAGGATTTATTTTATTTTCATAAAATTGGCCGTTTTATTAGAAGAATTTTAGAATAGTAAAAGGATTTCATTCTTTTGAGTGTTCATAATTTACTACAAAGCCCTTATTCTATTCTACGAAGACTCAAATGCGATCAACATTTTCTGATAATTGGTTGAGGTTTGAAATAAAACAAGATCCTCACTTTTGGTAAGAATTATAGCCAATTAACTATTTAAAACGCACCACCAATGTTAAAAGTATCACACACACACTTACATTCATGCCTTTGACACACTTAACCCCATACACCAACAATCTCAAAAGCTATTCATACAATATTATGCCGAAATATCGTAATTGCCTTCACCAACCCATTCAAGCGATCAACACGTCAATTAACTGATCCCTGGGGACCGGTACTTCCCGCTTAGGCCGCCGGTCCCGTACGACCCAAGACGGAAAGTAGACAGGGAGCGGTCAGGCAATTGACGGATTCTTCCCATTTCCTTACGCCCACTAATATATTTAATTTACCAATTAAAATTTGAGTATTACTTTTAACATTGGTATCCGTTCCTTTATATACCCGATTGCATTAAATTTCAATAATTTAAGTTTTTAAGTCCTGCATTACAATCAATAAATCAGAAATGTTGATCTTCCTTCCTAATGTGCACCCTACACATTTTTTATACCCTTGGTTTTAAAACTGATTTTAAAGCTCTAGTAGACACTTGAATGCTTCCATTTTATCCAGCATCTTTCATAACTTTAAAATGGATATTACGAAGCAATTAAGTTAACAAGAATTTATATTTTGATACGTCGTTTAGTCCTTGCATACATTTTGATTACATATATTTAGAAAAACTAATTACGATATATTACTAACTGGAAGCGTATTTCGGAATTGCTTTGAGTATGAAGTTCGTTATATGTGTAGCAAGCTACGGAAGGCATCGAAGTATTCCCTCGAGTCATTTCACTTCACATTTGTATTCTCTCATGGGGAATAATCAATACGAGTATCTATAGACAAAGATGAAAGCTATAAAGTTATAAATTTTTAACTAGAATTTGCATTAAGACTAAAAACGTAGTTTTAAATATAGCATTTGATCCAGAAATATTTAGAGCATTGACATTGGACAATTCTTGCGCGTATCGATAGTTATAGCTTACGCTTTAGACACGTCTGCACATGTCACTTGATTGCGTTTCAAGATTACGAGATCCAAAAATAAAGCCGCTGTAGAACGGAACGTTAATATAATTAAACTTAAGATATGGCTAGTTAAGATGATGGGTGGCACGTTAAAAATACATTATGACATTTAGTAAATATGTTTATTACATGAAAGCTGATGACCTATTACTAGGAAGTCTGCCAAGATTCTACATGTTTTAAGATGCGTAGCTTGCATAATAAATTCGAGCCGATTGTGAAGATTATGGCACACATATTGCCAGTGCTATTTAATGTAATTTCGTCAGAAGCCAAGATAGAAGAAATTTTACTTCTACAACTTATTTAATTAAGCTTGACAATTAGATATATAGGAACTATATTCTGAACAGCCAAAAAATTCTCATTGCAGTTTGATTATGAAAGAGGACGCGAGTAGAACATTCTCGTACGATTACATACAATTACACCAATAAAACTTCACTTTGTAGAAAAACTGGAAGTTATAAAACTTTCAGTAAGGAAATTCATTTGTCTCTGCAAAAATATCAAACTACCTTAATTCAGCCAGACAAAAGACGATACCTCTAACATTTTCAAGGTACGAGTTGAGGAGTCCAACATTCTTCTGCTTTATAGATGCTTATGATTGAGAAGTTTGATCTTGTCTTGTCGGGAAGCAGCTTTTGGAGACGTTTCTTACATTTCCCGTCTCCTCAAGATTCGGATTTCCCAGATCGATCCACTTCAATTTTTTGCAATATAGTCCATAATTTTAAACCAATTTTTGGTACCTAGAAAAATTTGTTGCCGATTAATACGTCATGTGATATTAAAGGTTATTGATAAATACATCCAGATAATCATACAGAAAAGTAAAACAAATCGGTCTAATATTAAAGGAGCAATTTTCTCTTCCTTTTATGATTTAACAACTATGCAAGTTTATTTCTTTGTCTCGTGTTTTATTATCTAAAGGATTTGTAGAGATTTATTTTAAAAAGTCATTAAAAACCTGTGAACTACTTTGAAACAGACGAAATGGCATGATTTGGGGACCAAGTTTCAGAGATATGCATAAGAAATTCTCAATCGCCTATTTGTCTTCCATTTTTTTTATTTCCAATTTCAAGCTAAGCAAATATCACAAGAACATTTTATAAGAAGTGTCCTACATTTATACACTACATGTACGACAGGAATTATTTATCAATGTGTCGATTTTCTAAATACACAAACGCAACAAAATCAAGACCGATTTTTATACCCCCTTAATTGAGAATTTACATTGACAAATCGTCTTTTCAAAATATAAATTTAGAAAAATGCGCAAATTTAATGCAAAAACGAGTGTTAAAACGAATGCTGTTAGAAGTTGAAAATCAAGATAGATTTACCTTTTCGAAATCGAGAAGGTGAAAATATTCAACTTCCTTTCACATGAAAAGCCTTTTACAGTGGACTGCAAGATTAATGCTTAGTAATTTTTCTTCAATCGCGTGTTAATACATCTTACGGTTTATTTGTTGCAAAAGTCAGTATCCTGCAGTAGTGCTTTGTAGGAATTGTTCAAGATGAACACTAATGGAGATTTCGAAGCAAGATGTGAATTGCGGATACAATTGACTTTCTCAAAATATGTTCTGGTAGTTCGTCAGTACATCAAAACTTTATTATAAGAATATCTAGACTCAAATTAGAGCAATATAATTTAGAAGGGATTATTGTTCAAGTATTACAAGTTCTTATTCTACACGAATTTATGTGTTACTACGTTTTCATAGCCCCATTCCATAATCAGGTATAAAATAAGGACACCACCGGAGTTGCATTCAATACACGTGTTATATTTCAAGCTTAATAAATAGAGTAGAAATGAACCTTCGAGATTAGATGTCGGAACTATAATAAATCTAAAACTTACCATTGAAATGGAGTAAACTGTAGCTAGGAATCATTTAGCGAGATTCTGCAATTGTTTCTCATCACATTCGGTCTTCAATTTCAGACGATTGTCGTTCGAGCTTGAACATCTGTAAAACAAACATTCAGAATATGAACTATATGCTTAAATGTTTAAATAGTGTTTTATGAAATTCTATAGAACAAGAGTTTAGAAATTGTGTATATTTGACAGAAAGTAATTTAAACCAGTAAGTTGTTTCGAGTAAATAAAACATTTAATAAAGAAAAAATTTTAGTAGATATCTCGGTATATTAATTGCATCTTATTAAAAGTGATAATGCTAGAATTTCCCAAACTCTTTTGCACGATCATCGAGAAAGATGCATGGAAAATATTGCAGTTGCATTTTCGTTTAGAAGCGACAAGCAAACGGGAGCATGAAAATCAACCGATTATCGCTGCTAATGCCAAACTGTATTATATTGGGTAGTTTCGACACTATGCTAATACAAGGTTAAATTTGAACTTCATTATGGTGTTGAGTTCCAGTTTGAATGAGTTAACGTAGGAAGTAGGTACTCCGTCATTCTTGATGCGCTTTCAGCATTTTGAGAATGTTTCATATCCGACATCGAATTGCTCGATTTTATTTCACCTAATTGATCTTCAGTTAATCTTATTGAAGGCTTGAGAGATCCAGCAGGTCAATACGATACAGAAAATTGAAACAACTTAAACCAACTAGATTATATAAAACTCTGTAGAAAAAATGAATTCAGGGCAGAATTAAGCCTATGCGAAGAGAAGT
Organism: Argiope bruennichi; assembly: GCF_947563725.1. NCBI lineage: Eukaryota > Metazoa > Arthropoda > Arachnida > Araneae > Araneidae > Argiope > Argiope bruennichi. The sequence continues at coordinate 28,154,874 of NC_079158.1, read as the reverse complement.
TAAGAGCGTTCTTATTTATGTTAATTTGCCTTCAAGTTGCAAATCCGATTTCCTTTCCAAAGTGACCGAATCGAGTCTATACATTTCATTATGTTTTAAAGCTTCGCTGCAAATAAGCTAAATTAAATTGTTAGGGTAGGTAATTTTTGCCATTACATTCCACTTCGTATATGAACACGCTTCAGATTTGTTAGGTGCTACTATATTTGTCTTCGCGTTTATCTCGTAGTCATAAATGGTTATAAAGAAAATGCTGATAAGTTTTGTATTTCAATACTCGAAAAACTTATTGAAGACAAATTTAATTGATGTAGCATTGACTCGAGCAAATTGGGAATTGCTAAAAATCCGAGTTCTACCCATCTCTACATTAGCGTTGTTTACATCTTGCAGAAGTTGCTTTTCCTTTATTATATTGGAGAAAACTTTGGAGATTTACGTTTTCATAATACCGAAATAAAAATTCGCTTCATATCATTATCTAGGAAAGTTTAATGATTATTCTCAATTAAAACAAAGTAGAGTTCTTTTAGCCACTTCTGTTTACGATCAAGCAGTCTATATGCACAAATTGAAGTTTTTTCTGAATCATTAAGAGCTTCGCTTTTTTGTTCTAGTATGATCAAATGTTAAGTCTGCACTCTATGTCAATTTAACATTTATTCCGCAGGATGCAAAGTGTTAAAAGCTTTCCATTTTCAGTTATTAATTAATATAGCCTAAAATTGAGATGATTTTGTGAAGATACCTTTAGAAAGTGATCAATTGTTTGTCAGATCAAACAGATCAGGATTTCGAATATAAAAATTTACAATATAAAACTCGTTTAATATTCAAAATACAATTGTACCTGAGGCACGTGGTCAGAGCGTAGAATATTCTTTTCAATGAAAGGCGTCATGCTTGTAACTTCGAAAACTAATCGAAGGTTGGAGTTGAAATTAGTTTGAACCCGACTGCGTTATAGATTCAGTTTATAGAAGCCCTACTTGCCATTCAAGGGATATTTACAAAGTCAAAACTAGATCAAGCCTAATTTCTTTTGATCATGTCCACGGTACATTTATGCAGTTAATTTCCGGAATTGCATCAGCTGTTTTATCAGACATCTTCCAGCAAAATTGGAATATGCTCAATATTATGGTGAAATATTTAGGATTACCCTGACTGATATTACAGAACTAATTAACGGCCATTTTGTCATGCATTGAGAAGTACAAAACAAGTTAAAGAAATTTTTGTACTGTCAAATACACCTAAATAAATCGATTTTAACACTAGAACAGGTCGAATTCATAATACGGATAAGAAATTCTATATTTACCTTCAAATTGAAGCAAAAACCATCTTAATGGAACACATTGCGCTTAACTGTACTGAATGCCTTCCATCTTGGAGCACGGTATCAAAAGTGCTCGATTTTAAATTCATTACGAATCCATTATATTCCGAGCTTCCAGGTGAAGTTAAACGGACAACTTGAAAATGGTTCTGCAAAGAAAAATGCAATTAAGTTACACCTTCAAATTTTAGTTTATAAATATTTTAGAGAGAATTAATGTCGACATTTACATGACATTTTCACATTAACCGCTTAACTGTTTTGCCCAAGTACCATTCGCGCATCGATTTATCGAATTTTGATAGTTGTAAGCAAAATATAGACAATTCATGATGATTATAATTCAATAAAATTTCGAATACATAGATAAGCAGAGAATTCAATGGATTTCCATTTGAATCAAAATATGAAGATATTCCAAAATAGGCGTTATCTTAGTAAAGAAAATAAAATAGTTAAGGCGTTAAGATACGACTAAGCATTTCTCAGGAATGCCGTTTTACAGAGCATTTCACTAAAATAACATGAAAATCTTAAGTTCAATTTGAAAGAATTTTAGTAAAATTATATCGAATCCGCAAATCAAATGCAAAATCTACACCCGAATAGAGTGCCAATAAAAACGATTAAAATGGAATGCAAAATTCGGTTAAATGACACAAGTAGACCACGAGTTATTTTTCTCGCGTTTGATTTAGATTTCCTATTCAAAATAACGCTGTTTTGTTAGCATCATTGGTTAAACAGAAGTATTTACAATTAAAATCGGATTGTTTGGAAACTTACTAGTATTTATTTTCTGAAAATATTTGAAAGTATTTAATCGCTGTGATGCAAGATTAAATGTTCTTACAAGTAGAACCATTTTCAAATTAACAATCAAGTTTGATCCAGATTGCAATGCAAAAAATCTATGCACATTTGCAAACTCTTTGAATTAAATTCTTGCCTGGAGTTTCAATGGTTCATTACGTAATCAAATTCTAGAAATTCTACATCGGATGTATGAATTTAATATTCAATTCATATCTAAAGTGTATATTTGAATCACGATTTGAACCAAGTTGAACAGTAAAAACAAATGCACATTTGCTTTTTTCACTACATCATGAATAAACCGTTCTTTGCTGAAAGCAACTTCTTGAAATTTACCGTCTTTACGACCAAAAAACTCGTAATTCTATTTTGTTTAGAGATTTCAAATTCAACATTGCGTCTTAAAAATAAACTTTTTCAATGTAAGTGTTAAATCTCACCCCTGGAACAAAGTTATTCGTACTTTAAGACATTCAGAATTCATAACAAATTGCTAAATGTTTTCCGGAAGAAGCATTAAAATTTTTCAATAAGTTAGAAATGTTCAATAACCAATACAAGTATGAAGATCCAGATGCTCTATCTGATTTAAGATATCAGCCACGAAATAAGCGGTTATTTAACTTGACAATTTTGAGTTCAAAGAGTTCTATTGTTAAAATTAAATTCTATAAAGGCATTAAAAACTTACTATTGCATGTGGAGAAAGCTTGTTAACATCCATTATCCACAAAGAACATACGCTGGAAAATTAAATACGACGCGCTTTTATACATGCATTACAAGCCCCAGGCAATAAACATAAATCATTTCGATTACAAAATACTGTGAAAAAGCAAGCCTACCTTGCAATAGATCCTTTTAAAAAAGCTCGAATATTGAATAACCAATCAAAATCCTGAACAGCAACAGTTTACTCATTTGAACTTAATTTGCATAAAATTATCAACTTACTGTTTACTAGTGAGGAAATTGAACAAGGCGAGTCGTAGAAACTTGGTGGTTGAAAATCGACTTTCTGATCTCGGGTTCAAATATAATTCCATGAATTTGGCCAGATTCGTGTTGCATTTTGCATTGGGAATCAAGTTTATTTAATCAGAAACGAAAATGTAATGTAGGGAGTTATGTGCTTATTTTAAGTTCTGATCCATGCTCAAATTTAAGATGTCCATCTCTAAATATAATTCATGAATCATCAAAATAAGAACTGAACCTGCAGAGCAAAATATAGCTCCGAGAAAATGCTTTAATATTGATTTTGTCTTATATTTTTTTTCAGTTTTGATGAAACGTTTCAATTATTTTTTTCTAGAAAAATTAGTCCAAAAATAATCAATGAAAGGTTTTAAGCATAAGTTTTTATATCTCCTTCCTATACCGTCTTTGTGTTTATTTCATTGAACTTTTGATCCGTTTTGGAAATTGTTTTATCAGAGATATAAAATAAAAAAATGTGCATTATTCAAATTAATAATGTTAAATGTACATTTAGAGATAAAGCAATAAGAGAATTATTAGAAATTTCGAGACTAGTGCAGCTAATAATAGAAATTTGTGGTAAAAAGAGACTTCAAATTTTCTTTAAAAATGAATTATGTTTTATTGGTGGTATCAGTACTTTAGCTATATATTATAATTTCTCATTTGAAGAAGGGAAGTTATTAAAATATCCTTACAGCTCTTAATTTATATGGATTAAATCTTAAATTTAAATATATAAGAAAAAATAATACGTAAAGTATGAGTTGAATTAAAGATTATCAAGCTAATACTTCATGTATGGAGTTCTAAGACTGCAAACATACTTCAACAATTTCAAGGAAAATCTAAGTATGCTTATCCTAAAATGGAAATGGAAATTGAAGTTTGAATATAAGTGCAAAATATTTCTGTGGAACTACAAAGTTCTGTATTAAAATATGAATTTATGTTAATTATTTATAAAGAAGATCATATATTAAAAGTATTATTTGAATAATAAATTTATTAAAGATTATGATAAATCTCTTTTAATTTTTTTAAATGATATGCAAAAGATAATTAAATAAACTTTGTTTAAATCGGGACTCGAACTGGTGGCTATCAATACGCATCTTATAGATGGTTCTGTATACATAATGTACACATGTATAGAACCATGTTAATGTATACGTATCCGGATATCTTTCATATTCAAAATGAAAACTGAAACTTTACTAAAAGTGCAGTTTAAGTACATGACAGAAAAATGCATTCTATAGAGAAAATAAATCCGACGTTTCATTATGAACGAAAGCGTCATTTAAAAAATTCCTATTTTAAGAAGAAAAATAACTCCAAAAATGATTAAAGACTGAAAAAAATCTCGATGAAAATTTTAATGCAACGCGATCTGACAAGTTTTAATACTCATACATCGTATATTGCTCTCAAAGGACTATACTGGCACGCTTTCAAGATATATATCCTATATTATTCATATTCTAACAATAAATCGAATCATTGAATAAAGGCGCAATGTAACCCTAAATAGGGATAAATATCCTATTCATGTTCCAAAAGATTTATTCAGAAAGAATGTTTCTTAAAAAAAAATTTCATTTAAAGAGGGAAAATGCTTTAGAAAAATGATTAGAGAGTTCAAAAAATCTCAATGAAAATATTTTATTTAAATGCATGAGCAAAAATAAATGTATAAAAACCTGCTTAATGTGTGTTTTGAAAAGACAAATATCAACGCGCATCATATACAGTGTTCTAAAGATTCTACTGACACTCCCACAGCCTCAGGGCAAAGCTAAATTTAGCCATCCTCATAACAGTCCTACTCGAAATAAACAAACTTGAACAAAGACGCAATGCAATCCAGCGGGGACAATAAGAAATTTATTCATATGAATACCCGAAGATTTATTCACGAAGAAGGCTTCATGGCAAACATTTTCATTTAAAGGTAAAGAATAATTGAAATATAGTTAGAGATTTTGAGAAATCTCGATGAAAATTTTAAATTTAAATGCATAACCAAAAACAAAATCAAAAATTCTTAAAGCGGAATATTAAGCTGAAGTCTATCTCTGTAAACCTCATACTCGATGTATTATGATTATACTCACAAATCCATAGCTTTACGTAAAAGCTAAATATAACTTTCCTAAAGTCATTCTTATTTGAAGTAAATAGATGCTTCAACATAGGTTCAATGTAATTCATCGGTAATACTGAATAATTTATTCAAATACCAATTCCTGGCAATTCATTACAAAGAAATCTTCATGTCGAAATATTTAATTTGAAGAAGAAAAAAATAATACAAAAAAATCCCGTATTTGGGAATTTTAGAACTTAACATGTATTATAAAAATGAGATAAAAACTTCAAATTAAAGTGGGATTTGTAGATACATGTATTATCCTGTGCCTCAAATTCGTTACTCTAACGCATAGGTTCCCAAAGTGGTCCAGGTGGACCCCCAGGGGTCCATAGGTGACCACACGGGGGTCCACGTAGACGTGAAAAGAAAACGGGGGTTCACAAGTTGTAAGTGGAGGTCCACGAAAAATGTTCTGGTTTTCATAATAAAGAACAAAAATTTTGGCTTGGATTTACCTATCAACGTAGGTAGGTAGCATCATTCACTAGGTAGGTACTCAGAAATATTCGAGACTCAGTTCAAACACAGAATTAAATAGAACAATAGATAATAGTACAAGTGTACACCACATGTCGAGACTTCCAAAGTGCCGCCCGTGCTCCCGGTAGTCCGGGATGCTTGTTTAGACCTGCAAAGGGATGAAATGCGACTTGCGCTGTGCTACTTTTTTGAAACTGAAAATGTGCTACTTTTTTTTCTTCTTAACACCCCCAATTTAGGGTGATATTTTTTAGGAGTTTTGAGAATACAGTAGAAATGTAGCAGCAGGGGGTCTACCCCTGCTGCTACAAAATAATAAAACTTTGAAAGTGGTCCACGGGAAAAAAAAAGTTTGGGAACCTCTGTTCTAAACACTATAAAGACGTTTACGCAGCTTCAAGACAAAGATAAGTACACTCCTTAATCTCCTTAAAAGGAGATTAATCGATCTTGGTCTTTGAATACTGTAAATTATTCTCTTTCGTGTGACTTATTTCCTGAAATTGCCGATAAATATTCGATGACAGAATACATAAAACTCAAAATTTTGGAAGCGCTGTGGCAATATTTAATAACTCTAGTGAGCCATTATTTACTGCACCTCTACAATATCTGCTTCCAGGTCTTATTTCCAGTTCAAATTAAGTATCATTTTCCTTTCAAATAGCATTTTGATTTCAATTAATGAAGAATTTATTACTGCAATTAGAGTTTTAGAGAGAATCAGATGGTTGGATTTTACTGAAATATTGATATATTGCAGTTTTTGAATAAAATTATCTTTTTCTCTGTTGAGGTTTATTAAAATATTCTGATTTTTTCCCTTATTTATTAGAGCTTATTTATCATCATTTATTTAGTGCTTATTTCTTACCAATATGGCGATTCTGATACAGATGATGAGCTCTTTTCACTAAAATTTCCTGAATCGGACTCCACATACATCGGAAGAGTGTTCACAATTCAGCTACTATTGGATTTTAAAGATTTTATTATTTTCCTCTGAAACATAATTAGCTGAAAACTGTAATGATTTACTTTCCTTTATGAACTTTAAACAAAATGAATAAAAGTTTCATCGAATGCAAAATTTGAGGAAAAACTTTTTAAAAACGCTATTGACACATCATCACTGAACAAATATGATTATATGTCATCTCTAAATTATTAACTATTTAATTGATAGTAAATAAATAAAAAAATGAAGTATAATACAAAATGTGTTATGCAAATTGAATCGCATTTACGAATAACTCTTTATGAAACAATGTTTCATTTCAAAATACGAAACGAATATTTAAAGTTTTTCTCTTTTTATATTGTTTGATTTAGGAAAAATAACACTTGGAAATAAAAATTTCATTGATTCAGATTTGACATTTATATTTTATTAACTTTGGCTGAAAGTCTGGCTTTAGTTTCATTTTTCAACATTGAGTGTTTGCAATACAATGTACCCATCATTTTTCTCGAAAAGCACGCATATCGTCTATGAAAGATGAAATATAAAAAAGATTTAACAGAATTTGTTTGCAATCATATTATATTATAAATTTTAAATTACTACTACGCACTAATTTATAAATAAATTGTTGTAATTAAGATAAAAATTTTCTTTTAAATCTTTTTTCTTTCTTTTTCAAGTTGGAGTCAATCCAGCCTAATTCTCAAACAGTAATGAGACTGTATTTTTCAATTCCCTCCATCTTGGTATCATTTTTCTATTACCTTTCAATATCTTTACTAGCAAAGGAAATCAAGATCGCTTTTCAAGATATGCACCCCCATACTCATGTTGCTATCGAGAATTTTACAGAAGACAAAGTGTTTAAAGAACATTTCTGTTAAATAACCCCTCCCCCTATAAAAAGACCTCTTTGACAATGGCCTTCAAAGATTACTCAGCATTCTTATACAGTTTTGTCATTATCCATAAGAAATCACTAATTTAGGGCAAATAATCGAATCCCCGAGCTATCAAATGCATCTGCGTTTTCCCGAAAGGTAGGATAATAATTGACGCAATGAGGAACTTTGAATAAATCTCTTTACTTCGACAAGCTATAATAAAATGCTTCTTGAGACCTAATTTCATATTCAAATTTTTAAATATTATGTTTTTGCTATCAATAATTGCTCTTGTATAATGTTTCAACATTGGCAGATTTTTTGAAGCCACATTCTGGGGGTAAAATAATTCTCATCAAATGCTTTTTACATCTTCTGTTATTCCACACGAACAAAGATTTTCAGTGCATCCACATTGCTAATTAAAAAAGAATATAATTTTATGACCAGCACATATGACACAATGTGGTTCATGATGTCAGAATAATCTATAATTTCTTATATATCTGCATATTATTTCCAAAAAAAAAACTGAATGAACCGTTGGCGTTGATTCAAATAAATATCTATTATAAATAATTTCAGCTTAAAGTGTGAGAGATGTATGTTTTATGCATCAAATGGTATAATTAAAATTGATAGATCTATATAAAATTACCAACAACTGAAGAAAGTGTAACGATGCTGTTAGTTATTCTTAAATTTAAAGCTATTTTGCACAATTTATTTAAAGAAGAGAGGGAACAAAAAAAAAAAAAACTGAACGAAAAAGGATATAAGTAATACGCTTAAATGAAAAATAACCATCGCTTAGTCGTTTCCCCTTTCGGGCTGTTCCAGGCCCGAGAAGAGTAAACTCTCTTCTCGGAGGCCCCGCAAGTATTAAGGTCTCTTGAAGTGATCTCTAACAGATACATTTCAAATACTGACTATACAAAAGTTTTAAGCAAAACTTATGCAACTCAAATCTGATACAACGAATTCATTGACATGCAGAATGCATTTCTGACCTGCAATTCTATCTGATTCTGGATCTATTATGTGCTCTATTCATTCCATATATTTGTCGCATTAGTTTAAAATCACTTTGTATATCAATTTGTGTAGTTTAAAACCACTTTGTATTTGTATAATCTATATACTCAGTATTTTTTACCTAATAAATATTATTTATTTTCACTAAAGTCTTTCTAATTATTAAGGAATAAAATTTCTTTATTTCAGGTCAATACAGAATTTCTGATTGCACAAATGCACTCTGTGAAATGAAGTAATTTTAACTTTAATTACAGGCGTTTTCTTTTTCATGGTACAGTGTATGAAGTCCAAGTGTTAAAAGCCAAATCCCATTAGTACTATATTCAGGATTATATCACTTATTTCAATGATGTGACTAATGTATTTCACAGTCAACTTGAATTACCCATGTCCAAAATTTTAATTAAAAACGTCAGTTATAATTATTTGCGTATAAAATCAAGGAATAATTTTGAACTGGAATAAAAGCTTTAAAGCAAAGTAGTAGTTAAGTTTCTTAGAGATGATTAATGTATTAATAATGATATTAGATAATTTAAATATGCAAAATAATTGAATAATAATAAACTCACTTACATGTAATAACAATACATAGACTTAAAAGGTGCAGTTTAGTTAATCATGTAAAATGATGCATGCCAATCAAGCCTATTACTTTCTTATGGATATCTAAAAGGTAAAATTGTTCAAAAATTGGATTCGATGAAAATAAGTGATGATTAATACTTTTATTTAAAAACAAACATAACTTATAATATACATACAAATATATATATATACTGTACTTTACTACAGCATTTCAACAACTATAATCCATCGTTATGATAGATCACTCACATGCAATCAATGAATTGATCTACTAAGTAACAGATTACATCGTCCATTCGGCTCCTTTCCGGTCCAATGAACTTCGACCTGCGGACTAAAACTTATGACTTTGATTGATGAGTTAGAATTACTACTGATTGCACACAAGGACAGGTAAATACGCCTTATCCGAACCAGCACATTTATTTATCTGCTACGATTATCACATAGATGAAGTCAAATACGATCCGAATTAACAACTGTGCGTTTAGATTCAGTTGAAATTATTAAATGTAATGGCGTAGTGCCAAATTAATAGGTTTGCATCATACAACAAATTACCAGAAACGATACAAATTTAGAAAGAAAATTACGTTTTTCCATGTAATTTTTCTTTTTTTAATTTTAAAATATATCATAACTTCACTTTTAAAATCCTTAACTATATATTATTTGATAAGGGATGTACTTGAAAAATATCCAAGTGACTGAAACTGTGTCGATAAACTTAGGTGAGAGCTGTAGTGGTGAGAGATAAAAATTCTTCTCATATTAAAGGGATTTTAGAAAATAGTAAAAATTTTGAACATTATTAGTGTAAGAGGAAATGCAGCAAAGACATCATTTTTGGCATTTGGCATTCTTTGGATTCACGTTTCTTCTATAAACTTGTTATATGTATCTATTATAGTTATGACTTTCAATATAAATATATTTTTAATTTTATAAAAATACGAATTTAATAATTCCAGGTCGTCTGTGTTGCAGAAATAATTACTTTCTAATCACTCAAAATCTATTTTAACTTTAATTCTTGAGCAGCATAAGTTTTTATTAACCCATTCTGAATCTATAATCTGAAACTAAAATGAAGTCTCAACTATATTCCTTTTTGAAACTATATAAGTTTTAAAAATTTTTCCTCCTCTTCTGTTTTCTATGTTTCTTGTCTTTCTATTTGGAGAGAAGCGTTGAATTGTCATAGTTCAAAAGGCAAAACTCATTAATATTTAAGATTTGCACTCTCTTCAAAATCGTGAAAGAATACAAGAAATCATTTATAAGTGCTCTTTTCTTCTTTGCCTTTCCCGGAAAAGACGTGTGGTGAAAGCTTATAAGCCAGTTAACAGCTAAGCTACACGAGCAGTTGCTTTTGTATTGTTGTCATGTTACTCGGCTGTGAACCATAAGGTCCTAGGTTCTATCCTCACTCATCTTAAATCAGCCACAGATGCAGTGCAGGCGTGGTTTCCATTGGCGTTTATGCCAAGAGGATTTACTCATAACAGAACCATATGCCGCAGATTCGAAATCTCAGTGTTTTAGTCCAGATGTTAAAGCATGAAGGGTTTCCTCGAATCATCTTACTATTAAATACAGCTCATTTGAAAATATGTGTGAAGAATTTAAAATTTAATATGGCTTAAAATATCGCACACAGAACTGTGCTAAATTGCCGGGAATATGTTTTTATAAGTTAAATTAATTTCATTGTTGAAAAGTAAGTTTCATAAAAATGTTTTCTATGATGACTTACTTTATGTTAATGATTTTCACTCTAGAAATTGCTCTTCCTCATGTTATAAAATAAAACATTGCTTTCTTCTGATCTGTGTATTCTCAGCTCAAATATTATCTTCCTTCCTTTAGAAGAGTTTTGAATGTGTCCATTAATTTAATTTTTTTTCTGAATAAAAGCAATATTTTAACGATTAAGAAATATAATTTATTCAATAATTTTTGCTAACATTCTAATATTAATAGTAATGGATATACTTGTTTTTGTTTATTAATAATCATTCCTAATTGTTATTATATTTACATAATTTCTTTTTTCTTATTTAGTTAATTTGTGTTTATTTAAAATTACTATAATGATTTCTTCAATTACAGTGGAAATTTCTTCCTCTGATTAGTGACTATCAAAATCAAAACTCTGTTCGATACATCATTAAGAGAGAGAAATATTTAAGAAACATTTTTCAAATTTTCATGCTATAATAATTACTTATTAACTTAAATAACTAAAATGTCCAAATATTTTCCAAAACAAGAAGAAAAACAAAACTCTTTCAAATGTTGAAAAATTTTTTAAAATGCAGATTTTCTCTATGCTGGAACTCAGAAAATAAAAGCCTTGAGTTTAATAACAAACAAAATGAGATAAATCTTTTCACCAATCTAGGAATATACGGGTAAAACTTTCAGGGTTTTATTAAATTTGTAGTGTAAAATTTAATTAGTGTTCTTGCGATTTTTTTATATTTCATTGGTGCTAAGAAATATATTTGAAAATTTCTGAAATGATGAACGTAAGTAAAACAGTAAACATTTGGTTAAATTTATTTTATTTAAACAGACGGCAAACATTAATATTAAGTCATTCCATAAATTTTTTAAAATTAAGTTTTTCAAAAAAACTTTTTCTTATCAGAAATGGAACAAACAAACAAATAATAACAAAAAAAAAGAAAATTCATTTTTTTGCAAATTAAATGTTCAAAAAATTTGCTTCCTTGAGAAGGACATCTGCAGATTTGTTTTTCATATTTTGATTCTTTTGAAAATACATCTCCTTTCTTCAAAAGAAATGAAATAATGGGAAAAAATGAAAACACAAACAATTTATTTCTTTCTTATTTGACTGACTTTTTTAATGCAAAAAGTGTTTTTGTTTGTGATAAAAAATGATCAAGATATTTTTTTTACTTCAAAATTTTGTTTAGAAGTCGTTTATGTAATAGAGGAAGATTTTACGTTTGAAAAAGTGCTCCGAGAATATTTTAAACCAAAGCTTATACGATAATATCATTTTTCCATAAAAATAGTGTGAAAAGATTCAGTGTGTTCTGAACTCTATAATCCAAAATCCTATAACCCATTTGGGGTATATTCTAATTGCTTCATGAAAGTTTGGACTCAAATATGTAAAATAATAACCTATATTTTTAGCACATTAAAGACAAGACGCATGAATGAATACATACGAAAGTGAACAGAAAATATATTTTTTTTTCAGTGTCGTTATAATCATGCTAAGACACATACTAATAAGAAATGTGAGGAAAAAAATTAATAGAATTTAATTAAATCTTCCTCTACACGTTGAAAGTAGTCAAGATTGACAAAATATGACCATTTTTCTGTAACATTTCATATTTTAAAAATTTTATTTATCTACTTGTTAAAACATTAGTTGTTAAACACCTGTCTTATTAACAGTAACAGTTTTTTGCATCAAAATCAATTATATAACTGATTTTGTTAAAAAAAAAAGAATTATATAATACTTTCAAAATTGACCAAAATTAAAATTTCTGTGAGTACTGATGTCTTAATGTACAGTTTTTAATTCATAATCATCATCATAATTTTCAAGCATTTAACTGTCGATGAATTAATATGATTAACTGGATATTTATTTAAAAATGCTATTAAAATTCAAAGTCAATTAAATAAATTTTGCTATTCTCTAATATAGTAACGCATTTCAAAACTAAAATTGGGCACAAAACTGCAATATTTTACTTATGTTGGAAAATGAATACATGAAAACTATGCAGAATGTAACGAACTTTAGGATATTATAAATGTACCTTGTATTTTAAATTATCTCTAAATTTGTTAAAGTTTTGATTCATCATTTCATTTTTTTTCTGTTTTTGTTTTTTTACTTAAAATGGATTTTTTAAGAATTGACTAAAGCAGCCAATTTCCCGCACTTTTTAAATATTTTAAATTCGATATTGGAGCAAAATATATTAATCAATTTATTTTACTTGTTTCCTCACTAAAATAAATTTATCATAATATATTGACACGAAAAAAAATACTTTTTTCAGGTACACTTTACGAATACTACAGAAAATCTGGAAATGTAGCAACGATTCTTTATTATATTTAGCAATTAACATTTTGATGAAATGGACATTTTTTATGCTGGCGACGCATAAACGCTTTCTTTCAGTTCTTATTGCTCATAAATAATTAACCTCAAATAATTTAAAAAATTTAATGATATAAGTTATATAGCACAAAAATATTTGATTAAATAAAATAAATTTTTGATCACAATCATCAAGCTAATACAGTTATACTTTTCATACTGAAAATTGTTATAGAACATACCTATGTTCAAATCCCAAATATATATGTACTGAAAAGCAGAGTCATTTGCTACTCGAAGATTTATAAGTTAAAACATTCCTATTATATGAAATGTCTGTAATAGAATTTACTCTGAATTCTAAATATTCAACGAATTTTTGTCAAGTAATTTTCGAATGTCATCTCTACTTGATTGAAAAAGAGCAGTATTAAAATAGAATCTTTGAGAATTAGGCTTTCCTTAAAATGTTTTTAACGAATACAATTTTTCTGCATGGCAAGAACTTTCGCTTGCTTGGTTTTTACTAGCAATGTATTTCATAATTAAGGCTAATCATCCAGAAATAAGCTTAAAATTTCATTTTTTGTATCCATAAAATTCTCTAAACATTACAATATTTGAGGTCTTAGAATTGAAAAGATAACTTTGACGAGATGGCATTATTATATTTTACTATCACAACTGCATTCTCAAAAACCATAATTAAATCAGAAAATATTCATCTTTCGTAAATGTTTCTAATAACTACTCTATTCAAGAAACTAATTCAATTGTCTGAAATTTTAACATTTCTGAAAACTGAAGGTAGTTAGAACTAGACTTAATGTCTCTCTTTGGATTACTAGATGTACTTAAACATCACTAATGTCTTAAAAACGGAGAAATTTAAATTATTCTAGTCAATTTGAAAATGTGTGCGGAGAGATAAGCGGCTTTCTCAGAAAAGATTTATGAAGTTATCATTAATATAATTACTCTGATTAAACATTTCACTCCGCTCATTATATAAAATTGAAAATTAGATAGTTTAAGTAAATATAAGACGTTATTGTTGCTGCTACTCTGGTTAACTTTACTTTATAAAATAAATTTCCACAAATTAGGCAATTAAAAATAATATTGTGACTTATTTCTTTTATTTTATTGAGAAACTTTTTGTGTTAGTTCAGGCTATCTTTTAAATTATTGTTTTATTCACCGAATTTGTTATTTTTGACTAATTTTAGCTCAGTGAATCAAGAGGAATTAAATAATTCATTTCAAATTATTTATTACTTATGTTTAAAGCTTTAAACATCTTTTAATATTCTGTTAGAACGTTAAAAAAATTCGTTGAAAATTAAAGTGTATTATTTCGCGCTTGATATTTTTACCATTTTTGCCTGTATACATATATATAATAAAATATTTACTATGTATTAGTTTATTAAGGTAAGTAGGTAAAAAGTATTCTTAGAATGAAAAAAAATATTTCTTTAGTTTATAATATTAGTTTTAATAAATACTAATATTTAGTTAAAAATTAGTTTAAATACAATGGATTTACCAGAATCCGATATAAAGGATTTATAATGATTTAAAAAACAATAAATATAGTGTTCTATCTAAAAACATGATTTTAAAGTATTTAATCTCTATAAAGTATTTCATCCAAATAATATTCAGAATGACTGCATCTGCAAATAACTTTTCAAAACAAATTTTATTTTAAAATCCACTACTCAAATCCAGTTAGTTCTTTACTGACAGAAATTTTATTCTAAACTTTTGCTTTAATTAGAGATGTAATTAGTTTGACAAGTAATCTCTCCTTAAAATAAGCACTTAATTCATTCAATCATTAGCACCTTAAGAGGTTCCAAAATTCCAAAGCCTTCATCATCGCTTTTTTTTTGTTGTTGTTAATTGTTGAAGTTGTCATAGTTTCAATCTTAACTAATTTGTTCTTTGGAGCTAGTGGGAACGTGGTTAATTATGATAATCCTATAATAAGATTAGATGAACATTGATGAGTAATTTAAATGATAATTCTTCTGAGTGTGTCATTCAACCAATGAAAAAATAAATAACTTCGAAAATGGGATTTGACAAACAAAAGACAGATGAAAATCCGTTAGATTAATTAGACATTATTTGTAATATCTGTCTTTGGATTTCGAACTTCATAAATTAATTTATAGTTTAATTGATAAAATATATAATGGGTAGAAAAATTAATTGGGAAAAAAGTAAAATGTTTTTTTTTTTCTCTTCAGGTATGTTTTGTAACTTGAAAGGCATAAAATGGCACTATTAAGGGGAGTGAAAAATCCTTTTTGTATGCAGCTTTTTTAGCTTTCGTTATTTATTTTTTTTTCATTATAAAAAGAAAGGTTTTAACGGCTAACTTCAACTTACTTTTCAGATTTTATAATACATTTCCTGCCTGGATAAGCGACAAATACATTTTTTTAATATACGTTCATTAAATTGTATTCTTATGTCAATAAGAAATATTTTGTTACTGTTCAAGCATCATCACTCATTTTAATTTTCCAAATTTTACAAGTAGAATTAAAAATCAAAATTTTCGCATACATAGAGATTATAAGGGAGGGGGTTCACATCTGGCATGAGAATAAAATCATGCATGATAAAGTGATGTAAAAATTCCAATATATTCATTCTAGATTACGAAAAATTCCTTTTTTTCCTCGTTCTTGTAAAATTTGGGAAATTGAAATAGGTGATATTTCTTGCTATGTGAATATTAGATTTCAATCCACCTGATAAAAAGTATTTTGTGATTTTTTAAGTAATTGCTTAGCAAGTTGTTTAAGTGATTTCTTTTGTGAATGTATACCAGAAAGATCATTACAATTTTGTTAAAACTTTTTTAATATATACTGATGATATTTGAAAGAATGCTTTTCACTTTAGAAAAATATTACAGATATAACCTAACTATTTTTTGATACTAAAGGTTTGAAAGTGAGAAATAAAAACAGCGTCATTTAAACCTTAAAATTTATATCAGAAATAGTCATGCCATGATTATATTTCTTAACGTAAATAAGAACCAAAATCACTAAAATTATCAAATACTTTTTTAATCCACCCTATCATGGTTTACTCGTAAATGTGAGTTATTTTCTATGGTCTCAGAAATAAAAAAGTACATGAATTACGGTACGATAGGAAAAAGTAAAACAATAAGAGCCAAATATTTACAACTCTTCAGAGCATGATTAGATGAAATCGAATTGCAAATTACACACACACACACGCGCGCATATATGTGTGTGTGTGTGTGTGTGTGTGTGTGTGTGTGTGTGTGTGTGTGTGTGTGTGTGTATATATATATGTGTGTGTGTATATATATATATATGTGTGTGTGTGTGTGTGTGTGTGTATATATATATATGTGTGTGTGTGTGTATATATATATATATGTGTGTGTGTGTGTGTGTGTGTGTGTGTGTGTGTGTGTGTGTGTGTGTGTGTGTGTGTGTGTGTGTGTGTGTGTGTGTTTTCAATTCTGAATTCATATAAATCATTAAAACGCAGATTAATAAATTAAGTCGTAATATATTAAAATTATAGGTATAAAAGGCAAAACATTCCATTTATTGCATAAATGTACAGCCAACTTAAAGCAGCTCAAAGTGAGTTTTATAATATTTGTAAATAATTTTCTTATATCGAAATGTTTATGTTGTTCTTGACAATTTGAAGCAATGCCTCTTATTACCATGTTTTAGATATAATTATCATTCGTACTTTTACTAATACAGATGTCTACGATGAAAAATGGTTTCTAAAGAATTCTCAAAATAACTTTAGAAACGAAGCAGACGAAATGTTGTAACTCTCCAGAAGAAAGTCTTGAATTAATTTAAAATGGTAGCTTTACAAATACAGGTTAGAAAAAAAATGTTAATTGAAAATGAAAGCTCACATTCATTTAATTTAAGAAGTCGCTTCAAAGAAGAAAGTGTTAAAATAAAGACTAATCTAATAAAAGAGAAAATTTCATTTTCGTCTTTTATTGCATTTTTTCGTGCGAATGAAAAAGTTTATTGAAGGCATGAAAAGACCAGTTTTAAAAATATAAGCTGCACTAAGTTTATGCTTAATGGAATTATTTAATATAGCGAGTTGATTGAGTAATATTTCATTTTACTAACATTCGTTTTCATTTTAACATAAAAGAAAAACATATGTAATTTAGATGTCATTCGGGAAAATGATTCGATAAAATGATCACTAAATTAATATTTTCAGGTTCAAAAGAAGGCAGTAGCTGATAATGGATAGATTAAATTTTGAAAGTTAATATATGCTGTTAGAAGTACAAATTTAAGTAAGATTTTATCATCGTGAAAGTCGTAAGTAGTACATTGAATAGCTCATTTTAACTTAATAAATGCACTTTAGATATGAAAAGTTAATTGAAAAATGAGGCTACCATTCATTTTATTTAAGAATTCGATTAAAAGGAAATCATTGATCTTATAAAAGCAGATGATTTCCATTTTCATCTTTTATTTTATTTCCTCTTCCAAAAGAAAATTTTATTGACGATAGGGGATATCAATTTTAAATACATATTGTTTCCAAAATTTAATGGAATTATTTAATATAACGAATTGGAGTCTAATTAAATAAAGCGAACTGTAGATTAATATTTCATTTTTTTAAAAAACTATTTGCATTTCAGCATTCAAATTCTGTACATAATCAAGATGGCATTATGTAAAATGGTTAAACAGCATGCATTATTATCTTAGCATTTTAAAATGGAAAGGAAGATTGCAATTGGCAGTAGAAAGATTTAATTTTAAAATGTAATTTATTTAATAATTTAAGATAATTATTACATATTTATCTTAATTTATTAATAAGTTTATAAACTGAAATATAATATAAATTTATTTAAATAAATAGTAAAAATAATTAATTTCCAATAAATTTAGTAAAATCTATAATATCATCGTGAACCTGATAAG
This sequence comes from Argiope bruennichi, assembly GCF_947563725.1. NCBI lineage: Eukaryota > Metazoa > Arthropoda > Arachnida > Araneae > Araneidae > Argiope > Argiope bruennichi. Next base: position 28,136,530 of record NC_079158.1, on the reverse strand, counting down.
TAGTGTATTGAATATTAGATCAAGAATAAATTTAAATTCCATTATCATAAATATTTAGCCAACATATGAACCATTGTTAATCACTCGTGCTTAAAAACTCAACTTTTTCAAGCATAATGGAGCATAATAACATATGTTCTAAGAATATTAATCTGAGCAAAAGCGCTTATTTTTCTAAAAGTTTCTAAATATTTTTTTCTGAATAAAAACAACGCGATATAATAGAAATAAAATAAAATGATTTACAACTTAAAGATCCAATTTATGCATAGATTTAAACAGAAATATCAAGCGTTAAATGCAAAGAAAAATATATTCAATAAATGAAATTCGAAATTAAGGTTGTGATAGAATTAAAAGTTAAAATTAAAGTTATTATATTAAATTATTAAATAAAATTCTATAAGAATTATCTATAAAACAAGTTATAGATGAAGTCATAATAACAAATAAATATCTGTAGACAGAGAGACGTTATGTGAGAATTTGCTGTGGGTTTAAAGATAATAAACGTTAAGCAGTCATTTGAGTCACAAAAACAGCAAAAAATATGTAAACGCAATGGAAAATGATCAAAAAGATTCCAACTTATGTATAGAAAGCAATGTTTCTTCAATTGTAGAAATGCAAAATTAAAAATTTTGATTTCAGATGTCACATTTTGTTGTTTTAAGCACTTTTATTTTCATACTTGAAAGTTACAGAAATTTACAATTATTAAACTCGGATTGTCACCCTGCATAATTTTAAACAGTATATTTCATTATTGTATTGGAATTTAAACCAGTTTTATTTTTTTATTAAATACTTAAAACCCTTTCTATCCATTGATGAAAGTTAAAGAGTTTCATTTAATATCCGCGCAGTTTATATGCAGAATAAGGGAATTCACTCCTAGAAAAATCAATGTAGAATTGAAAATAAAAATACAACAAGATGCAATTAAAAAGTATATATTTATATTTTTAATAGTAGTATGATGCCATAGGATATGACTTCATTAATATGGTTCATGTGCACAATAAGTTCAAAATGTAAGACTATATTTATCACAATTTGTTGCTGAAGAATACTTTGCTGAGGGTACCTGTAACACTAAAAGATTTTTAACAATAGTATTACACAGCTAATATTCCTAGCAAACTAGATATTTAACGAACGCAAGCAACTAGTGTATAATACAGATGGAAAGATTGATTTTAAATCTTGACATTTAGAAAATTGAACACAATTGATGTGCGGAGTTCTATATTTGTAAAAGTAGCTTTAGAATTGTGTAAAGATACAAGAAAAATTACTACATAAAAATTAGATTTAAGTATAAAAGTTTCTAGCCATTGTATTGCCTCTTTGATAGAAATCAATTTCAGCAAGGTTTAATGTGTGACGATTAGAACCCAATATGTATTTCTTTTCAAGATACAAAGATGAATTTTCAGCATTACCATCATATGCGTAATTATGTTGCGGAAAAAAATAATGGACCAATGTTCATGTTAAACCTTTTGTGGGATACGTAGTAACCTCAAGGGCTGGTTGATAGAGCATTGGATTCGCGTCCCTTAAGTTGCGAGTTCGAACCTCACCGACCGAAGATTCCCCGCATGCTTGGTGGCTGACGCGCGTATAAATCTGTCGTGGTCACAATGTCCTCCATGTCTAGAGTAATACCACTGGGGGTACTGGATCAGGGGTGATCGTTCTCTGATTCAGGTCTAAATTACGATCAGTGGATGAGTGAATAAAATGCGTGAATGAAGTCCGCCTCGTAAAAAGGGTTGTGACGTGTGTGTAGCCAAGTCGTTCTCTTGGCCCTAGATGGCGCTACTATAAAAACAAGAGACGCGCCCCCACCCGCTTAAAATTGCTGTCTTCGTAACAGCGGGCTTGCCCATGGCAAGTGCCATAAGAAAGAACAGTAACCTCATGTTCTAAAACAATGGCTAAACATTGATGAGATCTAAAAAATTTAGTAATCACTGACAAAATGTACCTGAATTCCTCAAAGGAATTCAGAATGTGTTTGAGCGAGACTGGCTATAAAGCTGTGAGAAGAGGATTTCTCTTTCTCCCTATCGTTGAAAGAATAGATTGAGAAGTTGCAATCAGTGGCGGAATGTTGGTGAAAGATATACTGAATATCTCAAAGAAACAAATTATGCGCAGAATGTGTTTGAGCGAGATCAGCTGTAAAACTGCGAGACAGAGAATTTCTCTTTCTACCTGTTGAAAGAATAAATTGAGATGTTGCAATCAATGGATTAATCATGCATTTTGCAGTCCTAACCAGTGAACACAATTAGAACCGGCTTCAGAAGAACCGATTGGTCAGTTTAATTTTCTTTTTCTTCACATTTTTGATTTAACATTAATTTCATGATTTATTTTATATTCACTTTTCTTTCAGTAACTTTGTGAAAATTCGTATGCTTTTATTTATGATAGTAATTATATGCAGGTTTGAATTCAGAAGTGCTGCTAACAACTCGTATGGATATCTGAACACCCTCCCCAGAATTCTACACGCTGTTGCTTCTTATTTAAGGTGAGTAGACAAAATCCGATGTATGATGGACTGTTTATTTGTAGACACTCTATCTACTCATAACGCTTTTCTTTTACAAGGTATATATGCTTGTATACATTAATAGTTAAGCAGACACTCGAGGGCTTATATATATTGTTATAAGCAAACGAACATAACGAAACACACAGAATCCTGACCAAGTATATTTGGCAAAGTCTTTAAGTTATTCTAATATTTTATAATTCATAGAAATTGTACATTTTTACATTTTTTTTACTTGGCAACAAGGCTAAATACATCGTTTTAACCATCCTTTCATTCCAGTTTCCCAGGCAACTGGCTAAACAGAATTCCGTAATTGGCTGTAATTAGGTACAATTGTTGGTAGAAATAGTTTGGAGAAATAGCAAAAAGAAGTCTGTGCTAAATTTTAAACATTTTATCCCATTTATTGGAAATCGAATCTATGGCGAGGGTTTCATCTTCAGCACATTAAATGCATGCGTTATTTTTGAAAGAGTGTTAATGGATCATTAGGGAACATTTGTTAAAAAAACCCTAGTTAAATATAATTTTGAAAAAAAAAAGCACACCACACAAATGAATGGTTTGGTGAAACATTTTTGTAAATTGCGGAAATACACCTATACACTCACAACATTGCAACGACAAGTGAGTATATAGAACATTTGTTTTAAGAACGTTTTATTTTTACATTGCCTAACAAAAGTTTGAGTATTGCGTCCCACTTCTTTAGAAAACTCAATTTATAGAGGCCCACTTTATCCTCAGGATATATATATATATATATATATATATATATATATGTGTGTGTGTGTGTGTGTGTGTGTGTGTGTGTGTGTGTGTGTGTGTGTGTGTGTGTGTGTGTGTGTGTGTGTGTGTGTGTGTGTGTGTGTGTGTGTGTGTGTTTCTAATGCATACATTCAAGTTCTTGAAAGTTCTCAAGTTCTTTGAAAGTGAAATTACACATTTCATAAAAAGATTGTATACCAAATCTAAGGTGCATAACTTTTTTTATTAACCATTTATCACCGTCACTATTCGAAAAACTTCCAAAATACTTTTTTCAAACCTGAAATTCGAAGATTCATTAAAATTTCTAAAGATAATCGTTTTTTTTAGATTACAATTTACAATAAATTCTACTGCGCAATAAAATTTCATGCATTTTATATTCTTTCATGTGTTAAATGAGTTTTGGGGTTGAATTGTTCAGATTCGAAAATTCCTTTTATGTGAGCAGAAACAAAATTGAAACATTTTTTTTTTTAAATTATTCCGAAATTTAGAATACTGATAAAAAAAGTATGCAATATTTTTATTAAAAGTAGTCTTTACGACTTTACAAAAACTAGTTTCAAGAGTTCATATTACTTTAGAAAGAAGTATAAAAAGTTTTTAAAAAAATCCATATTTATGTTTACCAGCATTTAATTTAATCGAATAACAGAAAAGGACAATCCATCATTTATTTGAAAGAAACGTGGCATCTGACTTCGTCGCGACCACCTCAAGAAAATCATTTTTGATCTGTAAGAAATAATGAAAACTATGTCTATGCAAGAAAATACTATTTATCATTTTTATTGTTTAAAAAAATTCTTTTTTTAATACTTCAGAATTAAGTCCAAGTGGCAAGTTAAATATTCATAACTCAATATTTTATTATATTTTAACTATTCAGTACATTTTATTTTAAAATGTGTCTCATATTGAAAAGAATCTCTGTTGTTTTAGAAAATCGATTGAATCATTTGATTAGATAAGTGAATCTGTTGAAAGAAATTATATATGTTAGGTTTTTATATCTTCTTTTTGAGCGAAAGATTTAACAAGAATGGCACTACCTGGTGGTGATTTTACAAAATGAACAAATAAAATTATTTCAAGTTTCCATAATGCTTGTAAAAATGGATTATAATTTAAAAACTTTAAAAAATTATATTTCTTAACATACTAGTGCAATTTTCTGAAGCAGTTTTACTCTTTTAGCTGGAAATGAAAAAAAGGGTTTAACGAACGGAACAAAAGGGTTGAGATGTAAAATTTATTTCCCTTGCGTGGAGAATTCCTCTTTTACAAATCGAAATACGATCTAAATGAAAGTTAAAGCCGAGGCGAAATTTAACTTTGCGAAAAAGTTTCTTTTTTAAAGAGTTGAAAATTCTTTAAAAATGAGAAAACTCGTTCCTTTCTCTCTTTTGTTTCTTCTTTTTTATTTTCTTTTATTTGCTTAGATTTGTTTATCAGTTGCGTTTGCACCGTATTCTAACCAATATGCCTCATTCTAATTTTTGACAAAGTAAGTTTCAAATTTCACAGTCTGATAAGAATTGTTATTTTTTCTTTTTAATTCCTTTAATCATTTGCATATAATTCCAACTCAGTTTTCTTTCGAGACTTTGATCGTTCAGATATATTTTTATAAATTCTGAATAATTGCAAATAAGAAACGAGTTAATAATAATTGTCCGAGTTTCAGAAATGTAATTTCTGAAAGTTTTAAATAATTTAAAATCTGCAAAGATAAGTGTTCAGTTTTTCAGCTGTCCTGTCTCATGTTCATAAATATATCGTTTCGTCTATAAAAAAAATATTAAATATCGTTTCTAAACATTTTCCTGTACTTCTATTTTCTCCATGACGTTGAGGTTTTCTCTCGAAAGTTCTGCGAATGATATTGCTTTTTTTTTTTCAAATTTATGTTTTAAACGAAAAATAAATACTTTGGTTTTGTAGTTTAGAATATTTTATTTTTTAATCTAACTCTTTTTTGCTTAAATATTGATATTATTAATTTGAAGAGCTTCATTTATTTATAGTCCTCGTTGAAGTCCTGTATGCAACATAAAAATGCTTATTCAGTTGAAAATAATAATTAAAATTTTTTTCGTATACGTGGCATTTAAAACAAATCAAGCTAAAAACTTTGATTTAGTTTTTAATCGGTTTTTAGTGTTTCTATGCAATGAACTCCTTAAAAATTCCAATAGATCATAGTGCATATTTCGTATTTTTAAGGGAATGTTACACAGAAATTAAGAAAAACTACATTATTCATAAAAAAGAAAATCCTAGGAATTATTTCCCGATTGAATATTCGTGATCAAACATGCATGGATATTTTGTTCTAATAAACCAGAGCAAAGTTCGTCATATTCATTATCCCGCTCTAAATATCGCATGGACTACAAAAGCCCTTCTGTTTTTTGTTCGGTGTTTTGAAGTTTGGACTGATTTTAATCATATTTTAGTTGTTAGCGTTCAGATGAGAAAATCGATTTGCTCCATCAGCTATATGGGCCGTGGTCACCTGGTGGTAAGTCTTCACATCATAACCGGAGAGTTTCAGATTTGAGCCCCAATTCCACCGATGCACCGTCGTGTAAGTGAGTCTGGTGCACGTTAAATCAGTGGGCGCCAAACGTCCTCCCGCTGGTGTTGTTAGCGTTCAGATGAGAAAATCGATTTGCTCCATCAGCTGTATGGGCCGTGGTCACCTGGTGGTAAGTCTTCACATCATAACCGGAGGGTTTCAGATTTGAGCCCCGATTCCACCTATGTACCGTCGTGTAAGTGTGTCTTGTGCACGTTAAATCATTTGGCGCCAAACGTCCTCCCGCTGGTGTGGTGTGGAAGTTTTCGAGAGGGGGGTGCCAGAGCAGGTGTCGTCGTCGTCATCTGACCGAGGTTCGTCCCAAAATAGCCCTAGTATGCTTTAAAAAACGGGACGTTATTATAACCAAACCAAAACCATCGGCTATACTTTTTGAGGCTTAGAGGAGCAGAATTATAAAGTACACAACATTTTAAATAACAAGCTATTTTTCAAACAGAGTAATCACATGAAAAGACGTGACACTCACCCGGAGCATCTTATGATAAATGATAAAATGAATAACAAAAAAAAAACATTAAGATACCTTAGTTGGGACATGAATATGATTAATTTTTCGAGCATCAAAGAAAAATTTACTTGGAATTAAAAATGATTAATTATTCCCTTTATCAGCAAGGCAGCATCTGAAATATCTTGACTTTTCGTACCAATGGAATATTAGGCAGTTGGATTAAAAAAGAGAGTCCCAACAGATAGAAAATGTTTGCTGCAGAAGAAAACAACATTTTTAAATCATTAATTGGAGGACGTGGGAAAACTTTGTTTCAGCTGCACAAAAATACTGAAGGTAATGAAAGAGCTTCTAGAAAACCATTAATCAAGATGCAGTTCATGAATATTGCGAAGTAAATGCCTGAAATAAGAAAAATATTTAAAATGGATTTTTTTAATGGTTGTCAAATCAGATGGTTCATGAACGATATTAATTTCGTACGTTTCAAGAATCGCATAAAGAGAAAAGCTCAGATCCTTAACTCTTTCGCGACGGGAAGCGCAAACGCGTGCTTATAGCTGAGGCCGGCAGTCTCTTTTACGAATGTCTGTCCAGGGCTGCTCAGTTAAACATTTTCGAAGCTTCAGCTTTTTAACGGTAAAAAGAGAAAAATTCAAGCCTGCATGATCTAATTATCCACTACAATCTGGACTTCAAAACCGAAATACCTCATACTGGAGCGAAAAAAAAAACCGCCACTGCTTACTATAAACAAATGCCACGTGTGAATTTAAACAGCCTTCATAAAGCATGCTATTCGGAAACATTCATTTTCCCTTATGTTTATATAATCAAAATACAAACCACGTATATGTCAGTCATGCTACCCTCATTTTGAGTAGAAGGTCAAATCTACATGTATCTGAAACCATATGGACATACAATGCCATCTAGTGCCAAAAGTTATAGTTTTTGAAATGTTCCTGGACATTGCCACAAATGTGTGACGGCCGAGAATGAACGAGAAATTGCTCAAGCACGCCAATAAGTGTGTTTCTTGCTGGCACGTGTATATGACAGTCGGCGCGGAAGGGTTAACCTGAAAAGGATTTCGATTTAACTTACAGAATGTTTAACAACTTCAGAAACTTTGGTTATGCCGTGAGCATGTTCTTTATTCTTACAAGGATCTAGAGAGATTTTCCTGAAAGTCTTGGAAATATTAGCGAATGATTATAAATGAACAAATGTAAAAAATCTCACGAGAATAAAATAAAATAAAATGGAAAACCAACCAATACCATGGCAGATGGTATTGTTGGTCTCCATGTCTGATCCCTCTGATTGTCTGTTTCCAACGAGACTACATAAACAAAACTCATTCAAGAATGCCAAATAAAAGTAGTTTCCGGTTTAAAATAATATAATTTCTTTTCTTTTTTTAAAATTCTTTTCGATTCTAATTTTTAATTAATCTATTGTAGATTTACAGTAGTAAATATATATATATATATTTAACTTGTTAAATTGTTTTAAGCAATTAAGAATGGAGAGAGTTTTTAATTTAAACTTGCTAATCTTAACTATGACCTTCTACTAACTATAGCCTTTATTTAATATTTCTCTCACGAATAAGAAATAATGGACGAAAACAATAGTATCAAATTATATTTCAACACATTAAATGCATATAAATTCAATTCAATTTCAATTTATTACGAATACTAAAATACGAGTAAATCTTAAACAAGTGAAAGTTATTACGAATACTATAATACGAACAAATCTTAGACAAGTAAAATTTATTTCGAATTTCTTCATTAAATGACTCGTTAAAACAGATAACCAATGAAATACTACTTGTTACATTTTGTCTTTTTATATTTTTACCGAGCTTTTTCAATCTAACAAAGAAATCTAATGAAAGGATGAAAAGTTACCCTTCTATTTTTAATTTGGCTATTTCTCAACACTTCCTTCCCCGAAACCAGTTCTTACACAAACAATTGGGAGCTTTCCTTTTTTAATTAACTTTTCATTTCCAGTGTATGTTTGTCAAGTTATCTTTCTAAATTAATTCAAGGCTTTTCAGATTTAAAAGACAATTTCAAAGATTAATTCGAGTTCTTTCTTTTCTTGACGCATAAAATACTGCTCTCTTTCCTTTACTCTGTACCTTTCATGATTTTAAAAACCTGTTATAAAAGGAAAGGAAGTTGTGTTTTATTTTATAGATAGCTACTTTTGGCTGCAGAATAAAGTAAAAAATATAAAATTATTTACATACAATTTCAAGATTTTAATATCTGCATGTATTGACTGGAAATGAATGCTGTGTTGATCATATAATTTATGTATAAAACGTAGGGATTATTTCCTTAAGGTTCTGGATAATTTTTTTAATATTGTATTAAATATTACAGAATTATTGGATTAATATTGTGAATTTTTTTAAAGTTCGTATAAACCTTCTTTTAGTACTTATCTTTCTTTCTACAAAATATCATGAATACATGTTTATTTCATTTCTTTCAGGATTATGCTGAAAATGATAATTTTCTCATTTTATTTGCAGCATGATTTTTTTAAAAATTCAGTTATTTTTTAATGTGATAGACGCATTGATAAAAGCTAGTTTTATCAGTGTGCAGGCTAAATTTTATTTTTATTTTGTGTGTGAAATAAAATGTTGGAAAATATGTTTAGAATATTTTTAATTATGTAAAAATTGATATTTATATGTTATAAAACTGAAATCATTCAAAAGCATTTTTTATTTTACATTTAAGAAGTAAAAATCAATTTTTTACTATAACATTTTTGGATGTTATATAAAAATTTCAAAATTTACCTTAATATTTTATTTATAGAAATTTCAAAAAAATCTCTCCTAAAATTGCATTTTTACATTCCAAAGTATACGTCTACCAATTTTGATAGTTCAAGGTCAACCTGTAGACCGTCAACACATATACACAAACCAAGGTAAGCCTTTATTATAAGTAAAGAAGTTAAGGTTATAAGTAACCTTGTAGTAAAGATGGCTAAAGATACTTGAGGTAAACCTTAAAATTCAACAAAGGTTGTAAGCCAAAATATCTTATCTAACAATTTATTTTATTCAAAATGTCTCTCGGAACTATAAAGCAGCGATATATATCATGAAACCTTATAATTGATTCGTAGTCGAAGAAAATTGTATCCTTCCTAAAATGATTCTTTTCTAAAACATGAAGACTGCCAACATCCTCATTCATTAAAATGAGAAACTATTTTAAGTCTAATCATCAAAAAGCTATGACAAGTTCCCATTTACTTACAGAACGCAGGCGACGGACATCATGTACTCACAAAATTAATTTTCCTCATAATTTCTTATCAGAAAAGAATGCCATTCAAGTCGCAAACAAAACTCTCTTTGTTCATTTGAATAGGTCTTAGTTTCTGCTTTCTTGCCTAGCCATTTAATTAAACGCTTGGATTTAACAAATCGCTTTCCCCTCTTTTATTTGAGTTGAGAAAACAAAAGAGTTCATTTGGGACTCCATAAATGAAAGAGAAGTAGGGGCTATATTCAACCAAGGTGAAATGAAGGTAGACACGTGCGAGAAAAATAGTCATACAGAAAGGTTTCTGAATTACTTGTAGTAGTATCTTGTAAGATTGACCAAACGGTTTATCATTTCATTAAATAAATACCCAAGAAAGGCTGTTTCTGTATATGTATATTAAATGCAATTTTTCACCTGGTATTGTTTCCCTTTAATGTCTATTTTATTTACTTTTTCAAAAACATTTGATATAAATTCTTCCTTAATTTAACAAAAAATGACATTTTATGCTTTGAATATCTGATATAAGTAATAAGGAATATATTTAATTAAATAATTTATTAAATAAAATAAATATCAAAATTTTATGCTCTTGAAATACTTTTGCTTAAAAACTTCAAATATGATTTTTTCTATAAAACCGAACCAATTGGTTTTGGGAAATAAAACAAATTTTAGGTCTCATGATGGACATTTTGTCTAATAAGCTGTCACTTTTGGCATAACTATGTTAAAAACGATGTTTAAATCTAATCATCTAGATTAACATTTAAAACGATTTTAATCTAAAATATAATAATGCGAAATACATACAATAAAATATAAAATCAAACATAAAATTAGAATTTTAATGTTGAAATACCGCAGAAAAACCATAATTTTGTATGAATTCCACAGAAAAATGCAAATAGGAATATTTAGGGACATCACTGTCTAAGATAGGAGCTATTTCTTAAAGAATGGTTAGCCTTTTGGAATTTCCGTTTTCGAAAATATCCTTGAATTTCAATTGGTTCTATTCAAAGATTTCTAACATAAAATCATTTTTTTACTAATTACTGAAAACGTTATTTATAATAAAGGATTTATGATTACTTTAGTGCAAAACTGCCTCAAGAGGACTTAACAAACATCGACGAATAATCTTCACATTCCTGTAATATTCATAGCTTCCATGGCAAAAATTGTACAATAATTTTTTGTCCTTATAAAATACTTTTGATTTAAAAAAAAAAATACTGTTTGTGAGAAAATTACACATTTTTCTAATTAGTGATTAAAAGTGTAGGACAAGGTGAATATCCCATTTTTATCTCAAATAATTCAAATGTAAAGATCAGTCGTGTTAAAAGGGATATTTTCGAATTACATTCAAAATTAGAAATTAACACATGATTTAAACAGCATTTAAATAGTTTACCAAGCTTCGAACTCTTTTAGTTTCACTCTTCAATGTTTTTTAAACCCTGAGTACTTCCAAAATGACCCAGTAAATTTTAAAAAATCAGACTGTTTTTTCTAATTCTGAAGATAAATGTTTATTGTCAACATATTTCTGCTTTGTTTAGAAGAAATAAATTTGTTGAGCTCGTTAATCTAAGTCCGGAATTTCCTGCACAAAATGTCTTCATGCTCTGTGGGCTTTCCTCAACTTGTTTAAGAAAACAAAATTCCATTTTCTTATGTAAAAGCAAAATGAAAATTATGCTCGCTGACCCTATTAATGGAAAAACATCTTTTCTAAGAGAAGATGCGCTTTCGCCAAACTAATTCAAAATGCATGATTGACAAATTAATAAACAGATAACAGTGACAGATAATCAATTGAAAATAAATGCAAAATTTGCATCATATTTACTTTGTTAAATTTTATAATAATCATGAAATTTAACCATCAAAAATTCGTTTAAAAAGGAACTTTTTAATTCTAATTTTATAAATCAGGTATATAATAAAATAATTCTAATTTTATAAATCAGGTATATAATAAAATAATTCTAATTTTATAAATCAGGTATATAATAAAATAATTCTAATTTTATAAATCAAATATATTAGATTAAATAAATTTGTTTTGTTTGTACCAATTCTGTAAGATAAGCCTTTTGTATGAAACAAGTAGTACGATAAAGCAAAAAGAAAAAAACTGCAAAGTAAATTTCTTTTCCAAATTCGGAAAAATGAATTCGCCATTTTCTTTCAAGTTAATGAAAGGAAATGGATTTCAGGACTTTGCAGGAAAATTTTATTACTGTCAATTTAGGAGAATTGCAACTAAAACTGACCTAATTGACCTAAAATTGAATATTTTATGTCATGAACTTACGTCCGAAAGGTCGAGTTTTGAATTATAATTCAGCAGTATTCGCGAGAATACATTAACTTATGATTGAATTTTTACTTTTGTTTTTGATTTAATTAACTAAAAAAGCTAATTCTTTTAAAAATTAAATTCCAGAAGCTGCATAAAAATTTGGTAAATAAATGTGAAAAACATTATCATAGTTTGTTTTTAAACAGGGATCAAGAGATTAGCATTTCTTTTTTTCATTTCTTCCAAAAGATTGGAATTTTCGGATTTTTGTAGAAGAATATATTCAATTGAAAGCCATTTATGTCATCTCTACTTACATATGCAGTAGTAAAATAACTCTACTTATATATGCAGTAGCCTGGCATTCAGTGGTGGAAGCATTTAAAAAGGGATTTCCAAACATTCATTGTTACCCTTAGAACAATCATGTGAAATTTATAAATGGAAATAAAACCCTGTAGCCAAATAGCTACATGATATACTTAAAAATTAATAAATTGACGAACTTCAGTACACATTTTAGAGGATTTCAATGCTCTAAAATGAGGATAAAATATTCTAAACCATCCAGAAACCATTCTGTTCTTTAATTTCTTTCACACGTGCTTAATCTTGAACTCACCTTCGTAGAACACAGCCACTGCATCCCTTTCAGTAATGGCGTCCCTAATGAGCTCTTTTGTTTCCACAACTTAAATTAAAGAGCAAAAAAGCCATTTGTTAAATTCAAATGCTTAATTAATTCGCTGAGCAAGAAAGAGCAGTTCAAGACCTATTCATATGAACAAAGAAGGTTTTGTTTGTGGCTTTAATTCAATTTTTTTAATGACAAATTATGAAGAAAATTACTTTATGAGTAAATGATGTTTATTACCAGCTCTCTGTAAAAAAATGAGAACATGTCGTTGCTTTTTGAGGATTAGACTTGAAATAATTTCTCACCTTAATAAGTTAGAATGCTATCAGTTTTCATATTAACTAGCTGCACCAATAAAATAGATAGTAGAAGTAATTTTTCTTTCACAACAAATCAGATATTAAGCTTGGTAATACATATTACTGAGTTACTTTTCCTTAAAAAGAATTTCATATCACATAAATCGTTAGATAAAAATTTTAGTATGCCCTTAAAAACTGATACCTATAGTCTTGATTGCCATAAAGTATTCTATCATTACGATGGCAAGATACTGGGACAAAGTATAGTTCTTTCGCCAATGTACAATTTTTCTTAAACATTAAAAATTAGAAATAATTCAAATATCATTTATAACACAAATAAATACAAATGTTTATAAATGCACTTATATTTAATCAAGCATAGAAGCGAATATAATATATTAATTAGTATAACATTTTTCCTTAATGATTTCTTAGATAAAACCTTACCTAATGATGGCTATATTATTCACATAAGAACTAATGATAATAACATAAATATTATAGTTTTCTATTTAAATTAGGTGCCATGAAAGAATGACATTAATATGTGACTTTCATTAATTTGTTGACCGGAATTGCATGAAGTAATAATTCAATTTAGATCATTCAAGAAGATTTATAAATCTGTTAATTTAAAGTTGATTTTATCAAACATGTTTTTAATTACTACATTTGAGCTACTTTTTCCATCTGCTCCTAACACTCTTTCCTAATTTTTTGAACTTTCATCCATTTGAAAGCCATAAGAAATATAAGCCATCACAATTAAACAAGCAATCAATGCACTTTATTCGTATTATTACGTTATTTCACTTTGAGTAAACCCAAATGCTCAGAAGCTTGCTTTTAAAATTCACAGGAATAAATTTACATGGGAAATTAGGGAAGATGACACTGCATATTAAGTAAAGATATGCTTTATATTGGGTTTTTTTTCTCTTCTGAGTACAAAAATGAACAACTGTTGTACATCTATCCTTTCATGTCTGTAAATTATATCCGTCTTGTCTATAAATCACGATTTTGAAGTGTTCTTGACTATTAAAACTTAATTAAAAATCTTTTGGGGAAATATATACCTTGCTTTAAGCACCTTTGCTTCGGTTAATTTGACTACTGATGGCTCGCCAGATATTTTTTCGTTTCCTGATTCAGATATATACATGTGGATAAATTTCCACTGAAAGTTCTCTAGGAAGTCAAATTAATTCAATTTATCATAATTATGTCCTTCTACCTAGATGCTCTAAGACTATATTGACCAGAAGAAAATTCCTCACTTCTTCTTTATCGTAATTGATTCATGGAGATATATGAAACAGAGTGATATAATATTAATCACGAAAAATAAAAAAAATTCGGCTTTTTTCCTCTATTGGATTTTTTCCCCTTTTTTGTATACAAAATATTTGTACAGAAAGTGAATAAGGTACTCAAAAGGAATTCAAAGGGAAAAAAATGGAACGCGAGACTGCGGCGAATTCCTATTTCTTGATCACCCGGATATTCCAAAAAGCACATTTTTCGAATTCTGTTGGTCTCTGAGCACGTTAAGTCAACACCGCTTTGAATTAGATGGATGGGCCAAATTTGTAGATTTCTGTCAAATTCTGAAAAAAAATCAATTCAGATGAAGTCTGCCTGTTCTGTTATACAAATAAATGTTTGTACAATAAATACAAAACGAAGAGAGCTAGATTGATAAACTTCTGTACACAGATTTCACATCTGAAATATAGAAACTAATCAGATAATTAGGAACTAAATCCTTGAGATGGTTGAATGTGTGCTGTCCTGTACTTTCACATATAATACGAATACAATGACTCATAAACGAAAATCTTTAAATGAATGAAGCTTGGCGTGTAATCTCATGATTACAGTTGTAGTTCTTTCTCATATTTTGGTTTCAGTCAGTCTGGGCAAAGGTGCCCCCAAAGCATATTCGGTGGTCTGGTGCTTGTGTAATAATCCCGTTCCAGCAATTGCTGGCCAAAAAATCGCAAACATTATCTTTTCAAGGACTGAATTTAATAAAAATTAATTTTTTGTTTATGTTTAATTAATTTAAAAATAATTTTATACATATTTCAAGACAACATTATTGTTTCAAATCGTTTTCTCTGTTGTTATAAATGTTTCATTCTGGATTTTTCCTTCATTATTGAGAATGTAGGTGTGAACATATAGCTTATTTTTCTATAACTATTCATTTAAAGCTTGTTTTTAATATACTTTTTAAAATGTTATTATACTTGCAACTAGTATTTAACTCTACAACAGAATATTTTTTAAAGTTCATTCATTTTTAAAGATTGCTACTTTTTCCTGCAATATAATTGGTTATAGAAAAATTACTTATCATTTAAAAATTGTTTTTCTTTTAATATAATAAGTTTTATGCTGAACAAAGTTTTTATTGAATATTCTTCGGAGAAACTGTAAAAATTATAAAAAAAATAATCTGTCGTAACATAAATCTTCTATACTGAACAATTCGATTTTTTGTTCTCATATTATTAATAAAATTTGCTTGTTCCAGCAAAAGAAATTTTCGCATCAGTTGGAGTTCAATCACTTTTCTTTCAAAAAGTTCAAATTTTAGAAGATATGACAGAAAATAACAGAGTATAATGAACAGAAGGTGTAATGGTTTCTCTAATGGTATGAGACGACTATAAAAGTTTGAAGAAAATGAAGTCATTATGATTTAAACAAAATATTTAATTGAAAATTTGTGTTTGCATTAATCCCAACAAACCAGCTAGTATCCAAAGGCAACTAGAACGATGCATGGAAAATAATTGTTAAAAGGAATGTCCAAAGGAAAAAGGCACTAATGGAAAATGAAATTCAAAAGGAATGATTATTTTTTTGTCATATTCAAGGAATCTTAAAAAGGATTCATAAAACTTTAAGGGTAAAGGATAATTTAAAAAGAAATATTTGATTCATATTTATTTAGTGAGCTAAAACTTTACAGAAATTAATAATTTCATAAACAAAAAAAAATAGAATGAAGGTGACTTTAGTTGACTTCAATTTTTTATAATGAAACAGGAAAGAAATAAATCTCGATACTGTTTTTAAATATCCAATTCATGGAAATTTATTTAATATTTTAGAGTTAATCAGATTAGTATCAATAATATCTTCCTTTATTTGCTTAAACTATCTAGTTTTCAATTTTATATTTGAAACATAATTAACTAAGTGCGATGCTTAATGTGAGCAATTATATTAATTAGACCTTCATGAATCTTTTCTGAGGAAGCCGCTTATCGCCACGGACACAGTCACGGTTAATGAAATTATTCAAATTTCATTCTCTCAAAACATTTGCGATGTTTAAGTATCACTGGTAATCCAATGAGAAACATTAACTCTATTTCTAACTATCTTCGATTTCCAGAAATATTAAAACATTAGATAATTGTATCCGTTCCACGAATAAAAATTTCTTGCATAGAACTAATTATTACTACTATTTCCAAAACGTGAATGTTTTTCATGTTATAATTATATTTTCTGAGCATGCGATCGTGATAATTAAACATAAAAAACTGCCAGTTTGGTGGGGTTTTTTTTGCATTAGAAAAGAATATTTTGCCTTCGCAATAACTTCTTCGTAATTCTAAAAACAGTAATGATGTAATTTTTTAAGAGAATTCTATCGGCAAAATATCTAAATAAAATTGTAGTTTTAAAATTTATTGCAGGATAATAAGTTAAAATTATGAGACACGTCAAATCCCTTATAATACAAACAAATTATTTTCGTCGAAGCACCTTAAGAAAAATCTTATGCTTAAAATTACAACTGTGATATTTTTCTTTATCCTGTTGTTGTTGCTTCTAATGACACTTGCCATGGACAAGCTCGCTGACTAAGTCAACGATTTTAAGTCAAGGGAGTGACTCTTGTTTTAGTAGCGCCACCTAGGGTCAAGAGTATGATTTTGCTACTCACGCATCGCATTCGCTTACACAGCCCTTTTTACAGGGTGGGGGGGGGGGTAAACATTCACACATAGAACAGATGAAGAATAAACATATCCGAACCGGGACTCGAACCCAGGACAACCAGATCATTGGAAAGACGCGCTACCCCTATGCCAGGACGCCGACTTGCGTTATAAAGACAATCGTTTTTTGTTATAGAAACTAGAATGACTTTGAATCGTCCAGATTTCAGGAATTACAGAATTCATTTATTACAGAAGTACCATGAAATCTGTTTAATTATCACTGTGTCACAGCTTCATTTTTATTTAGAAATTTCAGGATCGTAAATGTTCCTACTTTATATTACTAAATATCATGCTTATGTTTTACATTAACGTGTTCCATACTGTTTCTAATATCTTGTGTTTATTATACATGTTTTAGCTTTTTAGCATGTTTTGAAAACTGTCGATAAAATATATTTGATTTAACTTATGAGATTACATTAAAAGGTTTATTTTTCTGAACAGACTTCTTTATAAAACCGTTAAAATTTTGTTTCTAAGTTCCATTTTTAGGAAGTTGCACTGATTCTTATTTTTGAATTGACATACTTTTTAATACTATTTAAGATTTTTAGATGCTATTTTTTTCAAATTCTGATCCTTGATACATTTTCTTACAAAATACTTCATAAATTAATATCAAATGATATTTTTTTGTTTCCTCAATATGTTATGCAGTTCTTGAACTAGGGATTAAGTAATCTACACATTTAGGAATATTTTATATTTGTTTTAATGATTCACAATGTGAAAAAAATTGAAAATTTCATGTTATTTATCCAATATTTAAAAATGGATAGAGATATAACTTATTTTTTTGTTCAGGAACTAGATATTATGTTTTTTAAGTTATCTGCAAAATTTTAATCTTATGTAAATCATCTGATAAAACTCTAAGCTAAAAGATTTTTATGTCATACCTCCTTTTTAATAACAAAAAAGTACTTTTTTCCCAATAAAAAACATTTGCTACTTAATTGTTATATTTTAGTTTCATGGATATTTTTTGCAATGTTTTTTATGCAAATATGCAAAAATTATAAATAAGTCCGAACGTTTTTGAAAAACATTATCATAAGCATAATATCTTAATAGTGTATAATTTACTTCCTTAGGGCATCCGGACGATTTCTTAATAATTTGGGGCTAATTAATTACTAATAATTTATAAAACATGAAATTAAGTATTTTAATATAATGATATTCATTAAAAACCCATTCTTTATAATAAGTTCTTATAAAATAGCAAAATGCACTATTCAAAAATGAATATTGAGTAATTATTTCATTTATAGATTTTTCATTGTATGTGTAAGAGTGGATAAAAAGAAATCAAAATTTTTTCGTGACACCGGTCCAATATATAAAATTGTGTTATCATGAGACAAAATAAAACAGAATTTATTAATATCTTTTACTTCTACATAGTCCTTAAAATTGCAAAAAGTAGAGAAAATTGAATACATTCATGAATTATTAAAAATCCTCTTTTATTAAATAAACTGAAATGTGCATGAAAAAATTAAGAAACTTGGAGATAATTTAAAAGTCTTTGTGCATTTATAAACATATCAGAATTATTGTCCTTCCATATTCTTCATTTGATTCCTTGAAAAAAAAAATATTTTAGTTATAAGGCAAAATTTGCAATGGGTTACTAGAATTTAAAAAGTGAAAAAGTGAAGGTGATATTTTAAAAATAGAAACTGAATTCTGATACCAGTTTGAAATGAATATACAACAAATTATTTAATTCATCGGCAAAATATTGCATGAAATTTAAAATGATGGTTATGGAATAATCATCATCCTAAATGAAGTGCTGCAATTTAAAAATTTAACCGAAATTTCATGATTGCTTTAATCAGGTTTTACAAATTTTGCCTTCCCAAATGAAAATCTTTCATATGAAGCTTTTCTCCTTAAATTAACTGCCGGAAGTTCGTATTTGATTACATTCTTCATCCTTGCCTATAAGATTAACTAAGCCTTTATTCAAACTTCGATTAATAGTTTGAATAGGAATAATATTAGGATAAGTGTATTTAGATTTATTCTCAAGCTGTGGGAATGTCAATATGGTGGTTAGAGCATTGCGCATGAGGAATGCTTTGAAATCTGAAGCAGTCGGGCCGAATGTTGCTGCAAGGACAGTTTTTTTTCCCTTGCTTACAAATTTAAATTCAAAATTTTAATAAAGATTGAAATGTCCTAGATTTTTTTTCCCTAAAATGATATTTGTTGATATAAAGCTTTCTTTGAGAATTCGGAATCCTTAGGAACCGAAACTGTCGGTCGGAATTCTGCTGCAAGCAGGTACTTTTTTTTTCTTGTTTTACGAATTTAAATACAAAATTTTAACTGTAATTTCACGAACTGTGAAATTTTCTTGAAATTTTTTCCATAAACAAATGTCAATATAAAGATTTCTTCGTGAATTAATCTTTAGGAATTCGAATTTTTTCTTACAAATATATATTTTATATTTACTTCTAAATATATCTTTGTTCAAACTTCGGTTTTAGAGTTCGAATGCGAATGATATTAGAATAAGTACATTTTGCTTTGTCTACAAACTGTGGGATTATCGATATAAAGATTAGAGCGTCGTAAATGAGATGTGTTTTTACAGTTGTTAGTTTTAATTTCGCTGTAATCGGAGCTATTTTTTCTTGGAATTAAAATTTAAAATTTCATCCGGAATTCCTTGATATCTGTAAGGATTTCTTTTATATTTTCCTTTCTCAAAGGACAGGTTATGATACGCAATTTCCTTTCTGAATAAATCTTTTGAGAGTTTGCATTTGATTGGTCTCTTTATTCTTGATATACATTGATTACATTGAGCCTTTGTTCAAGTTTAGATTTACATTCGATAGGAGCGATATTAGTATAGATATTTTTAGGGTTACATCCAAGCTGTGAGGGTGTCATTATAGGGGTTAGAGCACTGTGTGAGCAGTGCAATTTGGCAGATGTCGGTTCCAACGCGAGGACTAAAGTTTTTTTTTTATTTTGCATTTAAATTAAAATTAATTTAATTAAGCTTTCTATTGGACTGGTTAGGAAATCAAATTTAAATAGATTCTTTATAATTGCCATGGTATTATTACATTGCGCCCTTATCCAAGCTTCGGTTCTAACACTTAATCGTTGACAAGTTAACGTTAACTGAAGTTTTCTTCGAAAGAAATGGGATGAAAATCTGCATTTTTATCTTCAAACATGTTTTATTGTTTAATACATTTTGTAATAAGATGCAAATATTATATCTTATTCCACTTACACTTGCCATGCTGCACTTGATTTCCGTAATTTAAGTTCGATCTACCACGTGTTGGCATAAAAATTAGTCAAAGGTTGAACGTTCATTAGGAATTAAATTAGGCCATTGCAACGGATCACAAGAGAATAGTTTTCGTTGGAGGTCATTCCATCATTTAACTCATCCTGTGCGATTGTAATTTCATTATTTCTCCTTTCTTCTTATGAAATGGCTAGCTTTTTAAATTTACTACATTAACAAATGAAAAAGGAATAAAAGAGCTTTCGAGCTTTTGCAGAATACCCAATTGGGAATAAACCCAAACGCAATTTTGGTCTATTTTCTTCACGGAATAGTAGACAGTTTTATTTTGGAGAATTCTTTTTCTCCCAATGGTGAAATTACTTTGATACAGAATTTGTTGTTTGAGGAATATGCCTGTTATATCTAACTCCTTAAGAGCATTTAAGACTCTGCAAATAAGAACAGTTATGATTCTATATTTAATTATTATCGGTTTCATGGAATTTATTATCTTTGTGAAATATATTGCCATTTTTTCCCAAGGGCATCTATTTAGGTAATATGTTTCCTAAATAGAAGCCCTTACTTTACAAGAAGTATTTTGATTGGAAGAAAATTTCTGGCAATTAGATGAATGAGTCAAATATTATTAAGGCATCTAAACTAAAAGTAAACAATCTAAAGTCATAAACTGTTTATAAAAAAATAAGAAAGATATGTTCTAATGAAAGTAGTTTATTGAATAAATTTATGTATTTTAAAATAAAAGATCTTTACTCATTAATATTGATGAAAAAACCAGAGTCACTTGAAACTTATTAAAATTCTCCACTTAAATGGCACCTGCGTATTCCTTTTAATTCTTATGAAATGGTTAGCTTTTTAAATTTACTAGATTAACAAACGGAAAAGGAATAAAAGAGCTTTCGAGCTTTTGCAGAATACCCAATTGGGAATAAACCCAAACGCAATTTTGGTCTATTTTCTTCACGGAATAGTAGACAGTTTTATTTTGGAGAATTCTTTTTCTCCCAATGGTGAAATTACTTTGATACAGAATTTGTTGTTTGAGGAATATGCCTGTTATATCTAACTCCTTAAGAGCATTTAAGACTCTGCAAATAAGAACAGTTATGATTCTATATTTAATTATTATCGGTTTCATGGAATTTATTATCTTTGTGAAATATATTGCCATTTTTTCCCAAGGGCATCTATTTAGGTAATATGTTTCCTAAATAGAAGCCCTTACTTTACAAGAAGTATTTTGATTGGAAGAAAATTTCTGGCAATTAGATGAATGAGTCGAATATTATTAAGGCATCTAAACTAAAAGTAAACAATCTATAGTCATAAACTGTTTGTAAAAAATAAAAATGATATGTTCTAATGAAAGTAGTTTATTGAATAGATTTATGTATTTTAAAAGAAAATATCTTTAGTCATTGATGCTGAGGAAAAAACCAGAGTCACTTGAAATGTATTAAAATTCTCCACTTAAATGGCAACTGCGGATTCCTCTTAGTTATAAAATATTAAGTATGTGTGAATTACCATTTTTAATATCTATACTTTTTTTATAATTAATTCCTCTTTCTTCAAATAAAAAGTATTTGTATAGAATATCATTTTTTATGAATCTAACAACCATGTTGTTCAAAAAGAATCTTCTGCTTTAAATTATAAACTTAAATTACCTTAAACATGAATATTTAGGCACATAAGATAAGCAGAGATTCACAGTAAAATAACACCATTTACATCAGTCTCAAGTAACATTCTTTTATATCCTTTAAAATAAGTTTAAAACTCTTTTTCTGAAGGTTTTTCGTGCACCGAAATATATATTAATTTTTTTTCTTTAACTGTAAATGATTTTGTATGATGTAAAGATGTATGGTATTATTTCAGAAAATTTGAGATAATACCATATTTGTAGATTTGAAAAAAAATGTATACCAAATTAGATCTTTGCAAATCTCTCCATTATTTCAGTGCTTTCCTACTTCCACATTCAAAATATATAAAATGACTTAAGTGATAAATAAATATTTTAATTAAAAACAAATCATTTAATTAGCATTTTATATCTCCATAATTATTTGACAGAAAGGGGTATTTGGGTAATTGTAATTTCTATGTTGAAATAAAAATGAAGAACTGTTGAGGAGTAAACAAACTCCAGACAGTAGGAAAGAAAAGTAAAAAAAAAATAAATAAATAAAATGAAATCCGAAAATGCTGCATCGGATTGGAATGGCTTTAAAATTAAATTTAAGGAAATTCTTTTCCAGGTTTCAGAGTACTAAACAAAAATGAAAGTTTCACAAAGCACAAAGAAGTCCGATTCTTTCTTTAGTGCCAAGGACATATAAAGGTTTCCTTTTATATGAAAAAGCTAAATATATCTGGAATTTAATGAATCCGTTGCTATTTTTCCAAATTCATGGCTATTTCTCAGAGATAAAAAAGTTTTACTAAAAATTAGTTTTAAAAAAAATTTAAGTCAGGTGAAATTGCTTAATTTAGAGGAAAGTTGGATTTAACATGAAAAAGCATCGTGGATGTTTTTAAGCTCACTTTTTTCGATATAAAAAATGTTGAAACTCACAATTAAGGAAACTGTAGAAAATTTTCTTCCACCGTAGTTATACGCTGCAAAGAAGCTGCTATCTAGAAATTCAAAGTCTTAGAATCCGATTGTACTTTTATATTTTCTTACTCCGTCCAACATGCATTTTCTTTTTATCAAGATATCTTACAAGTGGTGGAGTGCAGAAGACATTTTATTATTGCATTTGGTTATTTTTACTTGCCAAAACAAATTTCTTGTCTTGAAATCTACGCGAAAGATTATTTTTCTTTTCCTGGAAACTTTTTTATCGATAATCCAATTATAGATCCTATCAACTTGTTTTCATGAAGAAGTGCGAATACTTTAAAACTCAATGTTTGAAGAAATTTCGTTCTAACTTCAAATAATAATATGATTTTAAAAATTACGGAGACATATATCTGCAA
The DNA here is from genome assembly GCF_947563725.1 of Argiope bruennichi. Taxonomy (NCBI): domain Eukaryota; kingdom Metazoa; phylum Arthropoda; class Arachnida; order Araneae; family Araneidae; genus Argiope; species Argiope bruennichi. The sequence goes on along the minus strand of NC_079158.1, from coordinate 28,113,241 downwards.
CAGCAACTTTCTTCATTTGTACTCTTCAACGATAAACGCAAATTTTAGCTCGGCGCAAAGAGTACAAATTAATTTTAATGTTATCCTCTTTTGGCGCAAATAAGCCTAAGAAACCGTGTAAAATTGTTTCCGCTGAGTTCTTCCGAGTAAAATTAAAGGAAACAAGTTAAAATAGAAGAATTTCCAGAATAATTTTTATTCCTTGCTAACATATTTTATTTTTAAATAACGCTTCTAAATTTTAAAAAAAATGGATTTAAGTTTTAGAAAGTACTTGAATGCAAAAAAAATAAATAAATAAACTACTTAACTAAATGCACAAAAATTATGTACGAAGGATTTTTAAATTTTAATTAGTGAATTTAAATATTTGCTGCTTATTTTCAGATATTTTCATACTGAGACTCATTACTATTTAATTTCCGCAACATTTTTAATTTAATCTATCCAAATATATATAAAACAATAACTTACATGGCACAGAAATCTTTCTTATTACTTATTGTCGAATGACAATTGTCAAGCATAGTTCATACGAACTTTTAAACTATTTCATTGAAAGTTTTTACTCAAATTACACTTAATTCAATATTTCGTTAATTAATGGAATTGCAAAATAATAATTGGAATATTATAAAGACAGGGCACCATATCATATATATATATATATATATATATATATATATATATATATATATATATATATATATATATATATATATATATATATATATATATATATATTGCATCTTCTTTTTTATGACTGAATGGAGTTTTTGATGATATGGTGCCCTGTCTTTATAATATTCCAATTATTATTTTGCAATTCCATACATCAAACAGAAAATTTAATCAACCGCGAAAATCAGCTTAGCATCGACAGGTTGGTTATCTCAATGAATTATCAATGAAAATTGATTACCATATTCTCTAAAATTGTTTTCTCACATTTTTTTCCATTATTTATAAATTTCATTTTTTAATTATTTAATTTTTAATGATATTTTCAAATTTTATTTCACATACAATATGTAATATTATGACGAAATTCAAACATTACATACTTAAGAAAATGTTAAAATTAAGATAGTCTAATTGTTTTCTTTGAATATTGACGCCGAAATGGGATTTTCACTTCCGTTTTTGCATAAAGCTTTTTAATTTATACGTGCAATGATTCTTTTTTCCCTTTGATTCAATTAAATTCCTGTTTATCAATATTATCAAATATTAAAACAAAATTAAAATATTTAATTCTACATTAGTAGCTTAACAGCTTAAAAACAAGCAATCTGTCAGAACAAAGTCGCTAAATGATTTCTTAAAAATAAAGAGCTAAATATTTTTTTTTTTTTATCTTAGTGCTTGCAAATAAGTAATTCAATAAGTAATCACTAGAAAAAGAACAAATGGATGTTAGAATTTTTTTTTTCAAAAATTTTACTTAATGGTATATAACGATAATATTAAAATATGTAGGTGAAGAATTATTTGGGACGTTATTTGTGAAAATTTTAAAGTTTATGTATTCTTCGTCAGGAACAACAGGATTTAAATGTAAAAACGGTTTCAAAATTTTACTTTTATAGATATGAAACAAATCCCGTTTGATAAAGAAGTATAAAACATGGACTAGATTAATGTACAATTCCAATCAATTTATTAAACTACATTTTTTAGAGCATTATTCTAATTATTCTAGAGAAATATATAAAATTCTGATCCGTTTCTATAATTGGTTGTCAGCTTACCGGTCATTTTCAATAAAACCCATCTCTTATTAATTACCATTAGAATGAGACAATCAAATAACAATCAAATTTATGCTTAATCCGTGCATTTATCTTCTTTTTAGCTTTTTATTTATTTCCTCTTTACACTCCTCTTTCCATCATCAAAATATTCAAAAATATTTATATGAAAACGCATTATTTTAAAAAAATCTGACATTAAATTTTATGATTGATAACAGTTGTTTGAATTGATGTCATGTTTTCAAATAATCTAATGAATATGAATTCCTGACAATTTTACATACAACTGGGATTTTTTGTAAGTAGCGAGTTAAACTGCATTTTATTCGAAATATTTTTTCTACAAAAGTCGGAAAAGTTTTAAGCATAAAAATAAAACCAGTCTTTAATAAAACTACAATAAGACTACAATAAGACTTTATTTCTTGAAATTTTATTCGACTTCTGAAATTTGGCGAACTGCATTTCTTCGAAAAAAACATTCTTTTTCATTAGTTATTCATAAGAAAATGTTAAATAAGAAATTTGATATTTTCTTAATAATACTGCTAGGTCATAATATAAATCATGAATTTTGTGTATTCGTTGTGCGAATAAAATTCATATGGCATTTAGTTAGTTGCACACCCCCCCCCACCCCACCACCACCACTACCACAACAAGTTTGTGTTATTTACAAAAAAAAAAAAAAAAAACCTTTTACTCTTAAAAAATCTAGAAAGGGAAATGATGCATCATATCTATATATTTGAGGGGAAAATTCTCATTTCATTTTCTTAGTTGTTGTTTATTTCTGATATTGCTTGTATAAAAATGGCATGTTGTACAGAATCGATAGAACCAAAACAAATCGATTGGTTAATACATTATTATGTACTAAATTTATTTTGTTAATTTTTTTTTATTATTATCGTTAGGTTTTAAAATTTAACACAAAATTTACGACTGTTAATAAATCTAATGTCAGTTTTACATAATTCAGCAACTGGAAAATTTGCATATTTTATTACTTAATATTATAATTAATTAATTTTTATAATTAATTAATATTTGTTGAAAACGTCTTCTTTCAGAAAAAATAATTCTTCAGTTAAAAGCTTCCGAGCATAATTTTCATTTTGGTTCAAATGATAAAATACAGTTGCGGATTAATAAGATGCTCAATTTGTTTCCCATTTCAACAAATTAATGAAATATGTTTTTGTTTTCTTTAATCGTTTTAATTTTATTAATTTTGTTAACATGTGTATGCTTTTCATTATTACAATTTCAGACCGTCCGACATTCAGTTTTACACACATTTTTGAAAACGTTCGTTGTGTAATAATATTAAATAACTATTAATATAACTTAATGAACATATGGGGTCAATTATACTAATCAATTATACACGACCAATTATACTTTATAAAGTATTATCATAATATTTTGTAATTCGTAGTATTTGTATTTTTTATAAACTTATTCAGTTGGGAAATAGGAAAATGAAATCTGTAATATGCCCGCTTCCGTTCCCCTCTTATCTTTATGGAGGAAGGCAGCTGCCTAGACTGGCTAATTGGAAATTCTTTATTAATAAGACAGAAGAGTATTTATCTTACAAGAGTTTCGGAAAGCCCACGAAGCGTGAAGACATTTTGTGCGGCGTCTTCCGGACTTTGATTAACAAGTTCAACAAATTCATTACTTTTAAACAAGAAAGATTTATGTAGTTGGTAGAAAACATTTATCTTCAAGATCAGAAGGGGAAATCCGATTTGTCTAGAGTAATAAGATATATTTGGTCTTTCTGTAATTGTTTGTGAAATACTTAGGACATAAAGATTAACGATGAGCAAAAATAAGAGGGTTTGAAGTTTGAAAAACTATTTAAATGTTGAATAAATAGAATTTTTATCATTTTAATTATGAATGCAAAATTATCTTTTCTATTTTCCCACAAAAAGCTTCTCCTTAATAAAGTGAAACACTTTTCTCTGAAATATAAAACAAAAAGTACCTTTTTTCTACCAGACCACGTGGAAAATCATGAATTTTATAGGTATTGGAAAATAACCCATTATTCGCATGCTTCACGTTGCCTTGGTGCTATTTATGGTCTTGTAGCCTTGGTGAAAAACTTATCTATAACATATAATAATCAATAACTTACTATATAACTAGGAATTTTTTTTCAACGTTATGAATTTTAATTTAAAATCTTTGAAATTTTTAAAAACTAGATCCGAAAAGCCAGACTGTTATTTAAGAAATTTTTTTTTACTTAAATAGTATAACATCCTAGAATATTTTTTATTTCTTTTTGTTGTGGAGTTTTTTTTAAATTGTGGTTTTGCCATAAATTTTTTTATATATATTTAGGATTTAATTTTATACCATTTCATTCCATATATTTTATTATATTATATACTAAAGTAATCTAAATATGGTTCAGGAAATAATTTTTTGTATAACATTGTCAATAGGGGAAACTATTAGAAGAAATATCATTATAAAAATAAATTATTGAATTAAAAAAAATGTCTTTTTTCTATTAAAAAATTTAACATTGAAATTTTTAAACAAAAGTATTCGTGTTGTATAAAGTGCTGATGCTTATTTTATTTTGCACATTATGGATTTAAATTTAATTCTCGGTAGTAAAATTAAATATCCAGAAGTTACTTTGACCATACACGTAAAATTTGAAAGCAATTCAAGATAGATTTGTATTATATAATTATCAAACAGAGTGCAAAATAGATATTTAAGAGGGAAAATAACCATGAAAAATTGGAATTGATATATAGGAAAAGACAAAGCTTCCTTTTATAAAAATAAAATGAAGAGTTTTATTTTATTTTTAAACAATTAGATATTTTAGACAATGCAGTTTTAGTTTTAGACAATTTTATAAGAAATTATAAACAATTTAAAATCCTTTCTGTGTGATTATTTTTGTCGCACGCCTTTCCTTATCCTCCCTTATCACCACAGCGTCACTTTCATTAACAGCGTCCCTAATGACATCTTTTTCCCCGTTGCTATTAAAAGCTCGAGACTGCAATTTGTTAACTTCAAAAGTTTAATTAAATGGCGAGGCAAGAAAGCACAATCAAGACCTATTCAGAGGAACAGGACAAGTTTTGTTTGCGATCTGAATAGAATTCCTTTCTGATAAGAAATTATGAGGAAAATTAATTTTCTGGTAAATGATGTTAGTCTTCAATGTTTTCTAAGAAAACAAAATTTTGTCCCTTCTTCATAAAGGCTAGAAATATTTCCTCATATTAATGTGTTACTTTTGGCAGTATTCAAGTTAAAAGAATGAATTATTTAACTAACAGAATAACTAGGAGAAATCATTTTTCTTTATCGACGAATTAGTTATTAGGTCTGGCGATATTTATTACTGCTTTATTGTACTGAGAAGACTTTCATATTAAATAAATTGCTACATAAAATATTTCAAAGCTGCTATACAAACTTATATACATCATAGCTTTTGCTATTAGATATTCTATTATTACTATTATAACTTACTGAAGTACAACTATTTAGCAATGTACATATACAAACTTATATACATCATAGCTTTTGCTATTAGATATTCTATTATTACTATTATAACTTACTGAAGTACAACTATTTAGCAATGTACATAAGCAAACTTATATACATCATAGCTTTTGCTATTAGATATTCTATTATTACTATTATAACTTACTGAAGTACAACTATTTAGCAATGTACATATACAAACTTATATACATCATAGCTTTTGCTATTAGATATTCTATTATTACTATTATAACTTACTGAAGTACAACTATTTAGCAATGTACATATGCAAACTTATATACATCATAGCTTTTGCTATTAGATATTCTATTATTACTATTATAACTTACTGAAGTACAACTATTTAGCAATGTACATATACAAACTTATATACATCATAGCTTTTGCTATTAGATATTCAATTATTACTATTATAACTTACTGAAGTACAACTATTTAGCAATGTACATATACAAACTTATATACATCATAGCTTTTGCTTTTAGATATTCTATCATTACTATTATAACTTACTGAAGTACAACTATTTAGCAATGTACATATACAAACTTATATACATCATAGCCTTTGCTATTATATATTCTATTATTACTATTATAACTTACTGAAGTACAACTATTTAGCAATGTACATATACAAACTTATATACATCATAGCTTTTGCTATTAGATATTCAATCATTACTATTATAACTTACTGAAGTACAACTATTTAGCAATGTACATATACAAACTTATATACATCATAGCTTTTGCTTTTAGATATTCTATCATTACTATTATAACTTACTGAAGTACAACTATTTAGCAATGTACATATACAAACTTATATACATCATAGCCTTTGCTATTAGATATTCTATTATTACTATTATAACTTACTGAAGTACAACTATTTAGCAATGTACATATACAAACTTATATACATCATAGCCTTTGCTATTAGATATTCTATTATTACTATTATAACTTACTGAAGTACAACTATTTAGCAATGTACATATACAAACTTATATACATCATAGCCTTTGCTATTAGATATACTATTATTACTATTATAACTTACTGAAGTACAACTATTTAGCAATGTACATATACAAACTTATATACATCATAGCCTTTGCTATTAGATATTCTATTATTACTATTATAACTTACTGAAGTACAACTATTTAGCAATGTACATATACAAACTTATATACATCATAGCTTTTGCTTTTAGATATTCTATCATTACTATTATAACTTACTGAAGTACAACTATTTAGCAATGTACATGAACAAACTTATATACAACATAGCCTTTGCTATTAGATATTCTATTATTACTATTATAACTTACTGAAGTACAACTATTTAGCAATGTACATATACAAACTTATATACATCATAGCCTTTGCTATTAGATATTCTATTATTACTATTATAACTTACTGAAGTACAACTATTTAGCAATGTACATATACAAACTTATATACATCATAGCCTTTGCTATTAGATATTCTATTATTACTATTATAACTTACTGAAGTACAACTATTTAGCAATGTACATATACAAACTTATATACATCATAGCTTTTGCTTTTAGATATTCTATCATTACTATTATAACTTACTGAAGTACAACTATTTAGCAATGTACATATACAAACTTATATACATCATAGCCTTTGCTATTAGATATTCTATTATTACTATTATAACTTACTGAAGTACAACTATTTAGCAATGTACATATACAAACTTATATACATCATAGCCTTTGCTATTAGATATTCTATTATTACTATTATAACTTACTGAAGTACAACTATTTAGCAATGTACATATACAAACTTATATACATCATAGCCTTTGCTATTAGATATTCTATTATTACTATTATAACTTACTGAAGTACAACTATTTAGCAATGTACATATACAAACTTATATACATCATAGCCTTTGCTATTAGATATTCTATCATTACTATTATAACTTACTGAAGTACAACTATTTAGCAATGTACATATACAAACTTATATACATCATAGCCTTTGCTATTAGATATTCTATCATTACTATTATAACTTACTGAAGTACAACTATTTAGCAATGTACATATGCAAACTTATATACATCATAGCTTTTGCTATTAGATATTCTATTATTACTATTATAACTTACTGAAGTACAACTATTTAGCAATGTACATATGCAAACTTATATACATCATAGCTTTTGCTATTAGATATTCTATTATTACTATTATAACTTACTGAAGTACAACTATTTAGCAATGTACATATGCAAACTTATATACATCATAGCTTTTGCTTTTAGATATTCTATCATTACTATTATAACTTACTGAAGTACAACTATTTAGCAATGTACATATACAAACTTATATACATCATAGCTTTTGCTTTTAGATATTCTATCATTACTATTATAACTTACTGAAGTACAACTATTTAGCAATGTACATATACAAACTTATATACATCATAGCCTTTGCTTTTAGATATTCTATCATTACTATTATAACTTACTGAAGTACAACTATTTAGCAATGTACATATACAAACTTATATACATCATAGCTTTTGCTATTAGATATTCTATTATTACTATTATAACTTACTGAAGTACAACTATTTAGCAATGTACATATACAAACTTATATACATCATAGCCTTTGCTATTAGATATTCTATTATTACTATTATAACTTACTGAAGTACAACTATTTAGCAAAGTACATATACAAACTTATATACATCATAGCTTTTGCTATTAGATATTCTATCATTACTATTATAACTTACTGAAGTACAACTATTTAGCAATGTACATATGCAAACTTATATACATCATAGCCTTTGCTATTAGATATTCTATTATTACTATTATAACTTACTGAAGTACAACTATTTAGCAATGTACATATACAAACTTATATACATCATAGCCTTTGCTATTAGATATTCTATCATTACTATTATAACTTACTGAAGTACAACTATTTAGCAATGTACATATACAAACTTATATACATCATAGCTTTTGCTATTAGATATTCTATTATTACTATTATAACTTACTGAAGTACAACTATTTAGCAATGTACATATGCAAACTTATATACATCATAGCTTTTGCTTTTAGATATTCTATCATTACTATTATAACTTACTGAAGTACAACTATTTAGCAATGTACATATACAAACTTATATACATCATAGCTTTTGCTTTTAGATATTCTATCATTACTATTATAACTTACTGAAGTACAACTATTTAGCAATGTACATATACAAACTTATATACATCATAGCCTTTGCTATTAGATATTCTATCATTACTATTATAACTTACTGAAGTACAACTATTTAGCAATGTACATATACAAACTTATATACATCATAGCCTTTGCTATTAGATATTCTATCATTACTATTATAACTTACTGAAGTACAACTATTTAGCAATGTACATATACAAACTTATATACATCATAGCCTTTGCTATTAGATATTCTATTATTACTATTATAACTTACTGAAGTACAACTATTTAGCAATGTACATATACAAACTTATATACATCATAGCCTTTGCTATTAGATATTCTATTATTACTATTATAACTTACTGAAGTACAACTATTTAGCAATGTACATATACAAACTTATATACATCATAGCCTTTGCTATTAGATATTCTATTATTACTATTATAACTTACTGAAGTACAACTATTTAGCAATGTACATATACAAACTTATATACATCATAGCCTTTGCTATTAGATATTCTATTATTACTATTATAACTTACTGAAGTACAACTATTTAGCAATGTACATATACAAACTTATATACATCATAGCCTTTGCTATTAGATATTCTATTATTACTATTATAACTTACTGAAGTACAACTATTTAGCAATGTACATATACAAACTTATATACATCATAGCTTTTGCTTTTAGATATTCTATCATTACTATTTTAACTTACTGAAGTACAACTATTTAGCAATGTACATATACAAACTTATATACATCATAGCCTTTGCTATTAGATATTCTATTATTACTATTATAACTTACTGAAGTACAACTATTTAGCAATGTACATATACAAACTTATATACATCATAGCCTTTGCTATTAGATATTCTATTATTACTATTATAACTTACTGAAGTACAACTATTTAGCAATGTACATATACAAACTTATATACATCATAGCCTTTGCTATTAGATATTCTATTTTTACTATTATAACTTACTGAAGTACAACTATTTAGCAATGTACATTGTCAAAAGCTGTTTAAGCACTCTGCTAAATATAAGCAGAACATTGCTAAATGTAAGTCATTTGTCATTTTAAAAAAATGCATAGAAGTGAAATGAATTTACTTAAAGTATGAAGCACAAAAGATTATCATTCATGTCAAAAAATCATCAAATATATCAAATACAAATATTTAGTCTTTTTATTTAAAACGGATATTGCGAAATAATGCCACTTTCATCGCTTCGTTGACAGGAAAAAATATGAACTCAACCTAATATTGATATTTCGAGAAAAAACAAATTGCAGACCAGTTCATTTGAAGCTTATTTTATTAAATATGCAGCTGTTACTTTTGCATTCTACTAATATAAAATTTTTACATTTTTCTTATAGCATTTATGTTACTAGAAAATTCAGCATAGCATTTATATTACTAAAAAATTCAGATAAATGTCAATTCATTTGTTATAAATGAAATGTAAGAAATTACCATTTTACATGAAACAAAACCGTCAGATTTTCGGTTTTTGAAGAAAAAAATAATAGTTTAAAACTTCCAATTAATTTAGAAAATGTAATAAGTTTCAAATTTATTTCGAGTGCTGGAAAGCGGGGAGGAGCAAGCAGGAAATGATTTGTATTTGTCTAAAAATCGCAACTGCGATATAAAAATAATAAAATTTTCAATTCAAACTTTAAATTGGTTTTATGAACACGTTTCAGCTGATATTCAGATATAAAGCATTGAAACCTAGTGGAACCAATTCAGAATTTTTTTAAACTGATTATAATTATACTATAAAAATTAAAGAGAAATATTGTCATCTTATATAAAGCAGCTAAAAATATTTTAGACATTGCCACTTTTGAGCGAAAGCAGTTTTTCATTTCAATATAATAAATAGTACATTCAGATTCTGATGTCTCTTTTACTGCTTTTTATTTAAATTCAGTTACGAATGAAATGTCTCCTACTTACAAGTTGCATATAAGATATTTTCTTAAATTTATGATAAAAGAAGTTAATATATGAACAATCTTAATACCAAACATTAACACAATCAAAGAATAGCATGGTTTAGTTCAGTAATATTAGGTAGCATTTTCCAATTGCATTAGGTTTAATTAGCGAAAGTTCTATAAATTTTTAGCTGTTGTCAGATTATAGTAACCACAATTCATGTGCTTTCTTTCTTAATTTCGATATAAACTTGCATAAGGGCATTGGTATTGCTGAATTTAGCAAAGGCGTTGAAGAAGAAGTGTTGACGGAATAGGCATTGGAGCTCATAATATAATGACATGATTTTAGATTCGTGAAGTTCCTCTTAAATATTTTCAAATCATTGGTGCTGTCACCTTAATTTGTCCAGAGTTTAAGGAACTGATCTCTGCTATATGCATAAAATAAACTACATGATAAAGCCATATTCATTTCCTTTCATTATATACAAATATTACCATGTTGAAATCGCCTGTAAGTGACAATATTTTTTTCTTTATGCTATAGCTAAAACATTTTTTTTTTTTTTGCTTTATCCTACAGCTGTCCTATAAAGTGACAACAAAATTTGTTTTCTTTTCATTTAAATTTAGTAGATAAAGATTGTTTTTTCCTTCCGCAGCAAAGATTAAAATTACGCGCATTAGTTTTAGAAACACAGTAGGAAAAAAATTCTTATTCTTAACCTAGGAAGACTCGGATTAATTTAGAGAGGTATCTTGTCAAATATACGCTAGAAATGAAAAGTTAATTGAAAAAGGAAAGCTCAAAACTTGCTTATGTAAGAACAGTTTTCAAGGAAAAAGCTGTTATAGCATAATATAATGACATGATTTTAGATTCGTGAAGTTCCTCTTAAATATTTTCAAATCATTGGTGCTGTCACCTTAATTTGTCCAGAGTTTAAGGAACTGATCTCTGCTATATGCATAAAATAAACTACATGATAAAGCCATATTCATTTCCTTTCATTATATACAAATATTACCATGTTGAAATCGCCTGTAAGTGACAATATTTTTTTCTTTATGCTATAGCTAAAACATTTTTTTTTTTTTGCTTTATCCTACAGCTGTCCTATAAAGTGACAACAAAATTTGTTTTCTTTTCATTTAAATTTAGTAGATAAAGATTGTTTTTTCCTTCCGCAGCAAAGATTAAAATTACGCGCATTAGTTTTAGAAACACAGTAGGAAAAAAATTCTTATTCTTAACCTAGGAAGACTCGGATTAATTTAGAGAGGTATCTTGTCAAATATACGCTAGAAATGAAAAGTTAATTGAAAAAGGAAAGCTCAAAACTTGCTTATGTAAGAACAGTTTTCAAGGAAAAAGCTGTTGAGAAATGGCAATCTTAAAAAATGAGCGGAGAGTTTTCGTTCCTACCTTTTATTGCATTTCTTCATGAGATTGAAAAACCTTAATACAAAGAGAAAATGAATTTTAATGTGTATTATTTTATTGATTTCTGTTAAGAATTATTTAATAAAGAAATTCGTAATATAAGCAGGGTACCATTTTATTTGCCTTATATTCAGTCGTAATTTAGAATTTTATTACCATGAATATTTTTAACATATTTTTGTCTGGAATACCAAAACTCCTTCAACCTCAAATGCAAACTACAAAAAGTTAGGTATTAAAGCAATTTAATTTTAAATATAAATTTTTTTAGAGATAGAATTTTCAATTTACATCCATAATCCAGGTCAACAGACATTCGTTGCAGGGGCGTGTTTTTTTTATCTGATTTCATGAATAAATAAATAGGAACTTTGATATCAGAGCAATTTAGTTTCTAAGAAATATTTGCTCACTTAGAGATAAAAGTTTTCCGTCAACAGATATTTCGGTGCTGGGGAGTTGTTTTTTTAACTAATTTTATGCTTATTTCATGCGCTGGAAACATATATGAATATGTTTATATATTCTATTGTTTTTGTTCGTTATTACTTATTTGTCAGAGAGAAGTTAAATAAAGATTATACGGAGGTTATAGTTAAATTTAGGTTATAGAGGTTATGTTAAAAAAACTTTCCTTTCATAAAATATGTAAAATAATTTAACAGTTAGAAAACACGTAGCAACGCCGGCGTCCTTGCATGGGGGTAGCGCATCTTGCCCGTGAACTGGGCGTCCCGGGTTCGAATTCCGTTTCGGGCATGGTTTTCCTTCATTTGTGAGTGTGTGAATGCGATCCCCAGTAAAAATGTTTGTGCAAGCGAATGTGTGAGTTTCATATTCATATGGGCTAGAAGTCAGACTTCTGCCCTCGGGTGTTTAGGTGTCTTTACCCTCAGAAGCTATTGCACCCATTATCAAACATAGCAACACTCTTGTAAATCTGTAACAAATTAATTAAGAATTAAAAAAAATCCCATTAATGCTGGTATGCTTGATTTTCACATCCAAAATTGTATTATCATATTTTTATTTTTCTTATACTTTACAAGATGTTATGTGTGAGAATAAACATTAATAATCCCCTCCCCCTTCTCATGCGATTATTTTTTAAGAAGAATAAATTACTTTTTTAAAAATATATATATCTTATAATATAGTTACACTAAATCTCAACAAGTGGTGTAATTTACGAAAAACAGTTTTTTTTTATTTTTATTTTAGCTAGTACATCAAATACAATCAAAACTAAGCAAATTTAGCATCGAGCACAGAAAAAAAATGTATTCTTTGTAGTACGTTTGGTGAAGCATCTCTATAATCTTTAAAAAGGGACTCATTATTTATGTTTTCTTTTTAAGGAGCAATGTAGATTTTTTGAATTTATGTATAACATCATATTACACAAAATACATTCACTACGAATTTTTGCAGTTTTTTAATGAGCTGATGGAATAAAAACACTCTAAAATAATGAAAAATCAAATAAAAAATTTATTTTTTTAAATTACTTTTAAAGTGTCAATTAAATGAGAAAGAATTTTAACTATAATTTTCAACTGAGTAGTAATAAATGTTACAGAGAAGACTAATAAATAAATTATATTCTTTAGATTAATTAATTACCATCATTAACTAAAAATACCAATTATTATGCATAGTAACAATAATGGGATCTAAAGTTATATTCCAAACTGCAAAAGCAATGTGTTTAAAAATAAATTTGAACAAATAAGATTTGAAAATTTTGTTTTGTACAATAAATTTGAGAGACCTATATAACTCACAGAACTATCGAAAAAAATGTTAATATAATAGAAAAGATAAAAGCACAGAAATCTTTAAAAGTGACAGTATTTGTGCGCAATGTGAAAGTGCTTGAAATAGAAAATTGTATATTTCGAAAGTCAGATAAAACATCTGAAAACTTGAAGCTCTTGTCGTCGCATGTTTTCAAGTCCTTAAAAATTCCATTAAAAAAAATTCGATGATGTACTTTATATGTACCTTTTTTCAATTCCCTACTCTTCCTATACACACTCTCTCTATATATATTTATATATCTTGTTCAAATTTTCATTCGTTAATAAAATACTTTTTATTCATCCACTCAACTTCAAATACATTTTTTAAACTTGAAGTGGATGGCGCTTAATGTTAATACAGTTTTTTCAAATATTAATTCATTAATTATTAAATTTAATAAATTTTTAATACTTTAAAATTTTTTTAGCAGTTTGTAATGAAAATCGAAATCAGCAGACAGTAGCTCAATCGGTAAAATGCAAGTATTTCAGTATTTTTCACGTGAAGGTGAAGATTGCTACTTCAATTCTTGCGAAAGTAGGAATTGAGTTAATTTTTTTTTTATATTACTTGTTTTTCTTACATACAAACATCCTACATCCATAGAAATATGTCATTGAAATGTTGAATCTTAATTTCGAAAGGAAACTGAGATAGATTTAAAGGAGAATTGTTAAGCGAATTTTTCAAAAATACGGTGAAAATTTATCAGATTGTGAGATTTTAGACTTGCAGAGTCAAAAACGCCAAGAGCGCCATATTGACTAGAGAACGAAGAGAGCGCAACAGCAAAGTAAATCTAAAATCTAAGAAAAAAAATTAAAAAAAGAATTTTTTTCATTTTTACTTAAGCACCCTTATTTCAAGAAGGAAATTCTTTTTGAAAGTTAAATTTCTCTTTGGCTTTAACTTTCATTTATATTATATATCGATTTGTAAAGGAGGTATTCTCCAGTGATAAAGTAATAAACTTCACATCTCTACTCTTTTCTTCCATTTCATTTCTGACAGAAGAGGTAAAAATACTTTAGAAACCGTTTTGAGAAGATTTAAAATTGTAAAAATCTAAGTATTGGGAAAAGAATATAGATTTCATTCCTTTTCGTAAGAAGATTTAAATTCAGAATTAAAAGTATGTACGATTTTCCAACTTTCTATGTTAAAATGCAGAGATGCTTGAATTTACGTTTATTGCTTCTGAATTTAAATATATTGAAATGGGAAACTATATACTTCTTCAATTACCTTTTTTTCTCATCTAACTTAGAAATAAAGAACATCTAATAATCAGTTTGATATATTTCATGATTACCTTCACAGCAGTTTTAGGAATAATTTAATAACTGAAAATTTTGCAGTTGTGAATGACAAACACCTTTAACTGGAAAAATTACTCCAACATTTTTATGAACATTATTAATTTATTTTGAGAACGATTTATTTCATGAGTTTCTAAAAGCAAAGGAAGACATTATACTTTCTCGAAATAAGTTTAAAACATTCGTAATTATAGCTTTTTTCACTAATATCTACTTCTGTAATTAGAATTAAATATATAAGATAATGCTACATAATTTTAAAAGAAATTCCAGATTTATTTCATTATTTCATTCACGTCAGAAACGGAAGTTTCGTTATTCGTTTCTTCTTTTTCGAACATAGAAGATTCAATAAGTTGCAAAAGTTGAGCTTTCTGATTTATTTGTTGATAATTTTCTTCAGTATTTATTTGTTTGATAAAATTTACTAAAAAAATAAAGTATTTCAAGTTTTATTTTTATATATATGTTTTCCTTTATGAGATTCTAAATTAGCAGCAATCTTTTCAACTTTGGACAATGATATTTAGCTCCTGGTAGTTAATTTTTATTTAGTAAATTTTAATTTTTCGTTCAAGTGTAGTTCAGATCCTGATTAATTTATTTTAATAATTTTTGGTTAACGCCAAACTAATATCATTTTTTATTCATGCAGCAGTCACGTACCAAGATTTTTCTTGAGGAAACAGAAAACATAAAATAGTATAAATAAATATAATGAGTATCATACCGTTTGAAGATGACCTCATTTGCTTACAAATTACTTAACATTTAATGATATAGTATAAAACTAGTAATTTTGTAGCACTCAACATGTTAATTAATTATATTGTTTAAATTAAATTAAATAAAGTAATATTTAAACGCACTTTTAAAAGTGCACAAAGAAATATATTTATTTTTATTTTGATTATTTCCACTTTTTTTTTATTTTTAGATTATAATTCATTTTTAAAAAATAAATATAAAAGTAGAATAAAAAAATTGAGCTAAGGATACTTAACTCGACTCTTGAACTTAATCCTGAAGTATTAAAAGACGATTTTTCTTTAAAAAACAAAAGGGATAAAAAAATATTTTCCTACATAAACAGATTTTTTTTCATTATTTCTTACTGACCACAACTACTTTTCATAAGCTGAGAACAGCAAAGTCAGATGCCACGCTTCTATCGAATAAATGATGGATTACACCCTTTTCTGCTATGCGATTATATTAAAAGTTAGTAAACAATAAATACTTATCTTTTTACTTTTAACTTTCTTTCTAAAATAATCCGAACTCTTAAAATTGTTTTTTTTTTGTTGTTGTTTTTTGTTTTTTGCGAAAAAAAAATCGATCTTAGTAAAAATACTGAATATTTTTTATCCATTATTCTTAACTTCGATATAGTATTCTTTATAAAACTGTTTAAATTTTGTTTCTATGTTCATGAGATAACGAATTTTCGATTCTTAAAAACTACCCAGCTATTTAATCCACATGAAAAAGCATAAAATACATAAAATTTTATAACAAAATAGATTTTATCAAACACAAATACGATGAGATAATTTTATCATATAATGATGCTATACGAATGAGTACAACTAGAAAATATTATAATCGTGAAACAATTCTATTTTGTTATTCAGAAATATCTTCTAGTCACCGAAAATACACTTTCATACTTATTCTGTCTATTGGGCAAATGAACCATCTATTCACATAACAGTGACATTAAAATATAAATATGTATCTCCTATTTGCAAGTTTCTTTTTACTTGGCTTCTAATCGCACATTGCATTTTCTAGAAATGAAATTTCATTTACTTATTCACAGATATTAAAAGGAAGGTTTTTTCTTTAGCTTTCAATTATCCAAAAAAGCACATGATTATATATTTCAAGAAATAATACAAATGGATTTAATTTCAATGCAACTATATTTTTTTATTAATTCAATAAAAAAAATATTTTTAAAAAATTGTCAAAATTATTAATTTAAATTGCACAAAAATAAATGGTTATTGTCGAAAAGGCATTTTTTTTTCGTTTAAAAATGGTATAAAATTATTTATTTGCATTAACATTTTTGAAAAATACCGCAAAAAAATGCCTAATCATGGCTAAAATATTAATTAAAATCATTCTAATCAAAATTTCAAAAAAATCATTACGATCTACACAATTTAAAGTTTCAAAGGCGCAAATTTATTAACTCTAGCTCAACAAGGACTGAATGGTAGAGAGTGTGCACTCACGTGCACCACCTTCTCCTGTAGCTTGCCTCATCTTTGATACAAATATAGTGAACAAGATGTCTTTGTTCTGTTGGTTTTTTCCAGTTAATGATTGAAAATAACCAATTTATTGAATTGTACTTCTAAAATCTATTGGGAAAATAATTTTAGAATTTACTATCCATCGGTAATTACGTCAATTTTTTGATAACTTAAAAAATTGCTTCACTTATATAAAAAAGGGACTATTTGTTGCCATTCAGAAATGCTAAACGTATCCTTAATGTAATTTTGCAATAGAAAATTCAAACCACTCAACAAACATTCTAGCGAAATTTTGAGAAAACAAGAACTACTTTCACTTTAGAGTAATAGTCATCACGTAGAAAGATTTTAAAAAGTGAATTCGAATCTTCTACGAAAGCTTCGAATTTACTACTTTAAATCTCATCATGCTTCAGTTTGAAACTGTTTGAATTTCTTCTACAGAAACGAAAGGGATCAATAAAAAATACAGAAGTAAAATTTCTTACTTTCGAAAGTAAGACTTCTTTTGTTATTCAGATAGAATCTAGATGAAAATTAAAGAAGATAGAAAATATTTCTTTAATATCAGGAACTTCTGTCGCTTCTGAAGAGTGGGAAAAATATGTTCTTTTAAATATATATATTTTTTTCATTTTAACTGACAGCATATTCTATTCTTTTCGCAGTCACTCTTCTCTTTCTTTATGTAATCTACTGTGTCAAATTTTTTAACTATAAGATTCAAATCTTGCGGTTTAATAAATTTTCTG
Source organism: Argiope bruennichi (assembly GCF_947563725.1). Classification (NCBI taxonomy): domain Eukaryota; kingdom Metazoa; phylum Arthropoda; class Arachnida; order Araneae; family Araneidae; genus Argiope; species Argiope bruennichi. The sequence continues at coordinate 28,095,085 of NC_079158.1, read as the reverse complement.
TGGCGCCCTTTTTCCATCTAAAAATCTTTATAAATTTCTATTTATCATTTTTTTACCAATGTTTCAGATATTTCAGAATTACTTTTTTGTTAATATTGAGCAATCGTACATGTGCGACAATTGCTTGAATTTTGCAATCCTAAATTTCTGAAAGTGCTTAGATTTAAGATATAAGAGCTGAAATAAATTTCGAACAAAATCGATTTTGGATTTGTAGTACTCTAGTGATAATGATTTTTATTTGCTCTTTTTATTGCTATTGTATCTCATATATTTTCTATTCTTTGATCCAAATAACTATTTTCTATTTATTATCTTCAAAAAACCAAGAGTAAATATAATGCATCTCTGCAGATTTTCAATGTTTTTATTCAGAGAATTGTATATCCTTTTGGCAGAATAACTTCATTGATTTTAATATAGTAATGCATTTCCCTAATTTATAATTTCATATTTAAAATTTTAATATTGAATTTTATTTATCAAACATATTTACTTTTCTAACCGAAAATGGTAATATTTATATTTATGTTTAAATTTATGCATTTATTGAGTTTTTAAGCCTTAAATCATTCATTTTGCATCAATTCATGTTGTTTTTATTTAGAGCACTAATTAATTAGAAACTTCAAGAAAAATCAACATGTTTGTTATGATTAATATTACCTTACGCTGAAGTGAGCATGCTTCTTTACACTTATGAAAGTTGAATTCTCTACTAAATAAATAGTTTGGAACATTTCATACGTTGGCTAAATGTTTAGAATTAAAAGACAAAATTAAACACATTGTTTCATTATATTCATGATGATGTTTGATATCTTATTTACTGAGTTTTAATAAATTATTTTCAATAATTAATTAAGTATATTTACGTTTTTTATATAATATATTAATAAACTTATATTTTTATTTAAAAATTGTTTTTCAGAATTAAATGTTTAAACTGCTAATCGCGGTCTTCTTTTGAGCCTCAGAATGATAAGATAGTGATGCATGCTGCCAAATAAATTTACGTAATGGATGTAAATATGAATGATATTTTGAATGCTAAATGCAAATAAAATTTAAAAGTGACTTATTAATGTATTCCTTCGTTTTATTTATTTAATTCAATTCCAATTCGCTATGTTAAATAGTTCCATGAAAATAATTAAATGGCTTATTTTTCAATTTAATACCTTCCGATTCTCAATAAGCCTTTCCGTTTGAACGTTGAAATTTAATAAAAGGTAAAAATAAAATCTTCTTACTTTGTTCATACATTTTTGGGGGCTCTTTCTCCCTTTACATAATTAGTAGAGTTCTTGAATAAAATGAATGTTAATGGATTTTTTTTTCAATTAACTTATTATTTTTGTCTTATATTTGTTAAGTTAAAATGAACTGTTCATCCAGAATTCAACATATATAACTTCATCAAATTCACGATTATACTTAAACTCTTATTTAATTTACTAAACCCTTAATTTATTTTAACTCTAAAGCATAAATTATTTTTAACGTTCCATTACCATTCCATTCCGTTCCATTACCTTCTTTCGTATCTCGAAATACTAATTTAAGGATTTCGAGTTATCTAAGCATCTACCAAATGGTATCTAGATTAAACATGGTTTTTTCAGTTATGTTAAAATAAAAAAAAATATTAGAAAAATGAAATTTTATTTTACAATCTTGTTATAATAAATAATTTTGTTAAACATAAATTTAGTTAAAGTTTGTGTTTATAAAATTAATCTTTCCCCGCTTGCAATAAACTTTTTCATTTGCATGAGGAAATGTAATAAATCTTCTCTCTTATTAGGTAGGGTTTTTTTAATGCTTTCTTCTTTAAAATGAGTTCCGAAAGGTGGGCTTCCTTTTTCAATTAACGTTTTATTCTAGCGAGTATTTGTCAACTTACCATTTTAAATTAATTCAAGAATTCCTAACAGAAAAAAGACAACTTTTTATCTGCTTCTTTTCTAAAAATATGGTGAACTCTTTTCATCCGTTTTTCAAAAAATAAAAATAAATAAAATTACTTTTAGCTGTTTTAAATCTATATTACGAATAGTACAAATGTTAAGAAGGCCGAAGAAACGACAAAAAAAATGTTATTTTATCTTTATATTTATTACTTTATCATTTGGGTATGAGCAAATTATCCATAAATGAAATAAAACCCAACTGAAACCATTTCAAGTTGTTTGTAACTTTATGCAATGAACAGAAACATTTTTGTTGTTGTTTTTTTCAATAATATTTAATGTTCTGCCAAAAGTTGTGGTTTAATGATTTATATAGCTTCAAAGAAGAATGTATAAATATTACGCACAATTTAGTATTATTTTTAATGTTCGACATCGCCTGATCAAAGCATTGAATAATTGATGAACGGTAAATATTTGTTACCCATATTTTTATTTTTTCTATCGCATTACTATGATTGTTTGTGTATTCTCTTTTTTTCAATGAGAACTCTGAAAATAACTCACATTTGCGACGAAACATTGTAGAATGATTTGAAAGAAAAAAGAAAAATGCTAATAATAAAGTTTCTCATTTACATAAACAAATAATAACATTGAAATTTTCTAATTTTTAAAGTTAGTAAGTTTTTGATTAAATTTACAATAAAAAAAATTCAATTGAAAAATTAGTTAGATTCTTTAATATTTTTTTTTCTGTGCTAAAAATTATTCTTCTAAAAACATTTATATATAAATTCCTTACAAATTTTCTAAACTAAATTTTAGGAATACTTTTTTCCCAATTTATTTTTAAAGGACAACGATTTAAAAAATTTCAAGATGAAATGATTATTTATTTGAAATATTTGCAATAAAACTGTGTAGATGAAATTGAGATAAGTATTTACGAAGAGTGTTTAATAGAAAGCAAATATAAATTGCTTCATTACATTTCGAACAGAATGACAATATTTTATGATAATATATTGACAGATAAAATATTATGTGTAAATACGGTATCTATTACAGGAAACTATAAATTATTTTTCTTTCAGCGATTTTTTGGCACAGTTCTTTTTCTTCTTTTTTTTTTTTTCTAAAATTGTTTTTTTTATCCATCTGAGATTAAGAAATTTAGTAACATTTTACGAGCTTAACTTTTGTTATAAAAATTGTAGATATGAAAGCGGGGTTCACATTGATGACATAAAATTCTCAACTGAAACACATCTGTACTTATTAATTAAAGAGATCTATGCTTAAAGGTCAACAAAGATGTAAATATTTATTAAAAAATACGTCATGAATAATACAGTTGAGTGACCTAAATGATTTTGCGAGCAATATGCTTCTATAATAAAGACCTCATAATTAAATTAGAAAATTTGAATAATTTTAAAATTAGTATGACATTTTAATTTAGGAATAAATTAATTATGAATTAGCAGAAATATGTCTTCATGTAACGATAATCAGATTTTTTTATTTGTAGAAAAATTAAAGTGACATATTTTTTGTCTGAAAAAAACTATCTTAAAAAAAGCTTGCATTAAACGTATTCGTTGTAATCTACTTATACATTTGAAGGAAATAAGATTTCGAACCTTTTTTAAATGAGTAAGTAAGCTTACTTTCATATTCAAATATGCTTTCATTTAAAATAACTATTCTTGAAAATCAAAGAAAAGCATTTCCATAATAAAGGCAGGTAGAGCATGCACTGGATACTTTTACTGGATTTTTTATGAATTGTCTTCTTTAGTAAGCAATTTTTTAATGCACGAAAAACGCAAAAAAAAATGCTTTTTTTTTCAAAAGATAGAATAAATTATATTTCTATATAAAAAAGTTATCAAAAGTTTAAAAATATTATATTAATTAGATTACCTCCTTTAGATTTTCCTGTGGCATTACCAAAAAAATGACAAAAAATGAAATGTTGCATGTATTTAAATATGAAAGAAAATTTTAAAAATAATTATATAATATAAGCAGAAATAGAAATAAGAACTATAATTTTTTTTTCAAACCTCTTATTAAAATGCGTTTATTTTTTTTATTTTTTGATGAAGCATAAACAAAAAATAATTATCTACATTTAAAAAAATCAAAATTTTCAAAATCTCTTTAGGCAAGTCACTGAAAGTATTTATTCTGATTATAAAGAAGAAAAGCAAAGGAAAAGAAAAATACGTACAAATGAATTACTTAATAATTCATTAAATTTTAAACAATAAAAATAGTTCTTGCAAAAAATAGAAGTGAAGTATCTGATTTTTTCCCTGCTACATTATGTTAGCTTAGTATATCAGTTGGAAACAAGAATGCAGTAGCGGTATGTTAAAAAAATTGTTAACTGAGTTTTTGAGAAATATCCTATGAGGCAAAAAAAATTATGATAGAAAAAATAATTTATTTTCCAAAATCAACACAATTCACCCAAGAAGAGTTAGGCTCTGAAAACAACAGCGTGGAATTTGAATACAAAAAATTATTTCAAAATGAAAATGATATGTTACATCAATACATTATACAATATACAAGAAAGCAACATACAAATAAGAACGTACAAAAATATTTCTTACTATTTGATAATTACTTTCTAGTTGTAATAAACAGAGTAATATGTTGAATCAGAAATTTTTTTTTATTGAATAATCATGTCATATTATATAAATACTGCTACTGATATTTTCAAAAAATGTGTTTGGATTTTAGAAAAAATAAAATTTTTCTATTAGTTAAAGTTTAATCACTTCCGTTTGAATGTAAAATTCAAATTTAAGAGCAGATGAAAGAAAATGAGAAGAAAACATAGTGCAATGAAGAATACGATATAATATTTGCATAATTGTACGAATTATATATGATTATTGGAATTTGATACTTAGAAATATTTTTCTTGGACAGTCATTAAGAACAAGTTACACAAAATAATAATTGAAAATTATTGGGAACATATTTTTTGGCGATTAGAATGTTGGCGATCGCCAAAGGCGAGAATTAGTAATTAAATCTAAACGCAATTCATAACTAAACGATTTCCTATCTAGGTGCAACAAGTAGATTCATATTTTAATTCCCTCTCTTTAATAAAAAAAAGCCACGATTTTTTTGCACAACTTTATTATTTTATGCATTTTAGAACAACGTTTTTTGATGACACTCTTTCATTATTTTTCAAATTAGTATTTTAATTTTTTGGGAATAAATATTTTCAAAATAATAGCGTTATTATGACTTTTTTCTTTATTCTTCGCCTAAATAGCATTTGTCATTCTATAGAAGGCACAAATATAATATAATAATTCTTATAAGGAAAATATATTATAATTCTCATATTTCATACTTTGCTTCACAACTCTAGGTATTCTATAAAATTCATAGGTATTTGATAAAATGCCGGCAATTCATATATTGCTATAAAAATATATGTTTATATAAAATAATATAATTTAAATAGTTAAGTTTCAAGAGAATATTGAATATAACTACACCTACAAGTTTAAAAATAAATATTTAAAAAAAATATATCTGATATTGCTGTTTGCTATAAAAATAAAGGAATTTTCTTATCCCGTTGAGATTTGCTAACTAGCTGAGTTGTCAATGTATGCCGATTTTCAAATCAAGACGACTCTTACGTGATGAATTATCATTACAAATTGTTACAAAATTAATATTGAAAATTATTATCCAATTACCATAGAAGTAACCACTGAACTAATTCAACGGCCAATTTACATGCTACAAAGCGAGTGCCACCATTGATAGTACCAAGTAGCGGCGTGATAACATACTAATTAGAAATAACCATCAATTCAGTTTTGTCTACCGGGTGGTCAATGAGGACTCGCAAACCACTTCAGCTGCTGCGACAGTTGACAAATTATACAATCAGGATTATTGTTCGCTTATAGAATATATGTTTCTACGAAGGACCAATATATTTTAAATGTCGATATTTTCCAGTGGACATCAACAGTCTCATAGATGTGTGGCGTATGTCCGAAATATTTGCTAAATCATTATTTCCCACTCACTCCTACAAATATTGACATTCAGCAAGCACTAATGATTAATCTTCTTATGTTGAAACTAAAATGCAGCATTGTATTCATATTTTAATTTCGTAATATATAATGATATATGGTATGTGGAAAGATTCGGCAATAGCTAATATAGATATTAAAACTAAAACCACGAGAGCATTCTAAATTAGAAAACAAAGTAATATCAATCATAAAGTTATCCAAAGATTGTGTAATCAATCTTAAAAAACTTTACATTTCCCCTCTCATTCAAACTTATTTGTGCATGTCGAAATGTACTGGTGATGGTACAATTTTTTAAGCAAATATTCAGTCTTTCACAGACCTATTTGATATGCATCAACATTTATCAAAGAATATTGACATTTTCTACTTTTGATCTTTCATGATACTATACACATTTCATGCAAGATTACTTCCCTCTTATTAACCCTTATGTTCATTTTGTATAGTATACCATACATACAACTTTATAAAAATATATTACCACTATAAAATAATTTTTATAAAGTTGTATGTATGGTATACTATACAAAATGAGATGCTATACAAAACGAGGTATACTATACAAAATGTATAGCTACCTATATACATTTTTTTTATTTTTTTGCTTTCCTTCGAAAAAAGCAATCTTGCCACGATAAGGGAAAAGACAAATTATAGGAGATCGCTAGTATAATGAGATCGTCAGATTATATATATATATATATATATATATATATATATAAACTTGAAACAAAGAATTTATTTTGAATGATTTGAAAGGAATATCTGGAAGAGTTGGATAGCATCTAAAACTTTGGCAGGAAAACGCTGTGGAATAGTAATAGTAATATGTGGTTGATGGAAAGTAGGAATAGTAATATAATGTGGAATAGTAATGTGGAATAGTAATAGTAATATGTGGTTGATGGAAAGTAGGAATAGTAATATGAATTATAGTAAAATATGAATATTCTTAGTAATTGAACGAACACGATGTACATTCAAAGAAGAATTTTCATTTTTTATTTTTATTAGTATGATAAAGGTTTTAGATTGGTATTCCTTCTGTAAATCGTGTGACGTAACAATCGTTACGCGAAATATGCAATAATTGATGCAGTTCAATCAGAGGAAGTTAGAACACTAAATCTTTTCCAATCTTTCCCATTCAAACATTCTACAATGTTTTGTCCTAGAAGTTCAAAATTTCGCTTTCGTTTTGTTTTAAAATCCAATAACTTATTACTTTCTTGGGTAGCTTATCATCATTCAAATAATTTTTTCCTCCTTAACATTTATACTGAACATCGGCATCTTTTGTTTTCATCAACGCCTTTCTGATTCAGATTGTTTTCTAGAAAATGTAAGCCGTGCTCTAATTTTTTAGAGAAAATGAAGAATGCTAATTTTTTTATGTGAGAGATTCATTATTGTTGTTGTTTCTGATGGCACTTGCCATTGACAAGCCCGCTGATTTCGAATACAGTGATTTTAAACCTGGAGAGAGCGTTTCTTAATTTTAGTAGCGCCAACTAGGGCCAAGAGTACGATTTTGCTACTCAAGCATCACATTCGCTTGCACAGCCCCTTTTTACAGGGGGAACATTCGCACATCCCACAGATAGAACAAATGAAGTACAACCATGCCTGAACCGTGACTTGAACCCAAGATGCCCAACTCAAGGGGAAGACGCGCTACCCTCATGCCAGGACGTCGATGATAGATTCATAGATATGTTCAAATATTTTCAGTATTTGAAAATTCCAGTGAGTTTGATCATACCACATGAGTTTATGCAATTCTTGTAACACTGCGTCATTCTGTTATTGTTTAGGATAAGGTGAATTAAACTTGTTATACACCATTGGAAAACATAGGGATGAAATTTTAAAAGCATCACAATAAGTCCTACAACATTTCAAACATTCCATTATTAATTTTTACAAAAGTAATATTTCCAATATTTTTAACTGCAATTTTTATTAAAATTGAATGTTATATTATTTTTTCACTTAATTCATTGATTGTTAATGATAACTAAAACGTTTTGAATTCAGTAATTTTATTTTCAATTTTCATTACTGACACAGTATTATTTAAAGAATTCGTTGCTTGTAAGGAAATACACTTGGCTCTTTCTTAACGTATTGCTTTGCGATCAACAAAATCGTTCAAAACTTCAAAAATTGATTAAATTAATGTTGAATACAGAAGTATTAAAACTTATAAAGTGTAAAATATAAGAAATATTATGTACAAAATACAATGATTTTTGAACCACTTTCCAATTTTGAGTATTTTTTCTCTGCAATTGCTACAATAAAAAGAACCAATATCATAAAAATATTGATATCATCATGAAATTTTATCCATTTCCTTTTAATGAAATTTACGTTAGCTTTTTCAGCAACTTCTATAAGTTATGATTCTAACTTTTTAATGATGAAAAATTTATGATTGCTGTAACATTAAATGAGCAATTAAAATTATCCCTTTCAGTAATATGATTTTTTTTTATTTCTTTGATAAAAATGAAAAATGGCTGGTATAATCGATTTTCACGAACACAGAGGTTTAAAAAAAACAGATGGTATAAGAAGAGATTATGGCAACATGCTTATTCGCTGTTTTTTTTTTTAGTATTCTTTTTGTTAAAAAAAAGAATGATTTTTGGCAAAGCCGAAAAAAATCTAATATAATATCAATATTTGAATATTTTTTTCCAAGTTCGGCTTTCTTGTTCCATATCAGCTTCTTATCTTGACATCACATGAGCGATACTTAAAGATGGGCCTCATAAATTTGAGCCGAAGTCAGAAGAAACATCCAACATCTCACAATTCTAAGTAAATTTGGACCCCGATGTAAGATTTAATATGAATCCGGGCTTTCAAAAGCGAAATTCGTGGGGTAAGATCTCGAACTCGAGATCAAAGAATCGAATTTCAACCACCAAGTTTATGTGGTTGTTTTTAATTATTCCTCGCTAGTAATAAATAATGAAATTCATACCAGTTTACTGATGGCATTTGGCTGTTTTGATAAACCACTCAATTTTCAAATTGCATTAAAAAACCGACTGTAAAATAGTTTTTTTTTTTTTTTTTTGTAAATTTGAAAACATTTTTCTTTTTTAATGGAGAAAGTTTGCTTTTTGCAATCTGATGCTAATATTTATTAGTTTAGAATCCCTTGCTGTCTGTTTGAAATGAATGTTCATTAGTCTGCTGTGTCATCAAATTGTAAGTTTTTAATCTTTTCATTGAATTAGAGTTTTAATATGTTTGTACTGTAAAGTTTCTGAACTCTAAATTGTGAAGATTAACAATAGCTTAATTCATAAATAATTGATATGATGATTGTCAAATATGTAGCTCTTTATTTTCGAAAGGGAAGACATCAACTTTAAACTTGCGAAAGGTTATAATATTTCTTATAAAGAATAGTTAAATTTTTAAAGATTTTTATATTCGATTTCTTATCTAATTCTTAATTTCCTGTTTAAGATCTGTATGATTCGTAATTGTGTAACTCCAAGCAATTTCATTCCAGAAGAGAGACTCGTTACATTAAATTGGCTTGGAGAGTTGATTTCGCGTTTTCTGCAATGCACAAACAATATACAAATTCTCTAACACTTTTTTAGAATAACTTTTCATTATTTTAGCTTCCAGTTAAAAGTAATGACCGATTATATATATATATGGCTAAATCTTTTTGATATATATGAATTTGACTTCAGAGTTTACATATCTATTATATAAATTTATACAGCTTTCCTAATGTTTTTTTAAATTTTATTTTCTCGAGAACATAATACATTCTACTGCTGGAGTAATAAAATATAATTTTTAGTTCTTTTTTAATCACTAAAAAATCCTTACAAGCTCATTTTACCGTTCAATATTTTAAAGTTTTCTTCCTTTTAAAATGACAAGTAAAAAACAAAAAATGTGAACAAAATAGCCAATAGCACACGCACGCTATACTTCAATTTCTCACTTCAACATCAAAATGACGAACAATTCAACGGAAATTGAGTATTCATCGCAGTCGAATCATTCCGCTACGTGACAGATTATTCCTGGCAGTAAGTCTCCATTCGCAAATAAATAAAAGGAACAACGCCCCGCAATAATCTGTCTCCACTGTTTTTACTCGATGATTTAGGGCGTCTCCATTAACTTCTCGGCTCACGAGCTTGACAGGATTTGTGACAAGCACGAAAGCAAGAGATTACATCAGCTCCTCACGATAAGCGAAAAACAAAACCCTTCATTTCCGTGCAGCAGAACATAACGATGCATTTTATTTTTCCTTTGAGATATATCTATTGAGAAAGCGATTGTCATATTTCTTATCCTTTTTTGCACTATTTTGGATGCTAGGAAAATGTTTCTGATGTCGATTTTTGTTTGCTGTTACGCAATTTTCTTTTGAGAGAATAAGTTTAATCTCTGATGAATCTATTTTATTTTTTGTATGTTCGTCATAAGCTCGATTCGACTTTTACAAATGACGAGAAATAATGTCAGTACAGTTCCCATCTTTTTATAATTCTTTATTTTGATGATGTCATAATGAATGCTTTTTGAGGGAAGCAAAATGCGAATTCAGGAATTTGAATATATCCTTTCTGAAACTATAATAATTGTTCTAAATTTAATGACTCAGTTTTAAAGTTTAATTAACGAATACGTAAGAAAAATTTACGAAATTGCAATGCAAAATGATATCTTTACGTTAAACGATGTTTTCCCTGGCTAATTAAGTAAACTTTTAAATTTAGATGAAGATTTTATTTTAGAATCTTACTTATAATAAATATAATGAAGAATCCTTAATGTAAGTAATGTTTTTCGAAATTTTGTGAGACAGATGTAGCTAAGTTTGAATTCGAAAATATCATTATAATGATTATGTCTATGGTTTTATGCTTTCCTTTCATTAAATATATACTCTTTTTCCTCAAAAATAAACTTTTAATGAGCTTCAATAGAAGATACTAATTAACATTTTCAGCATCATACACCAAAGAAACCTTATACTCATTCAATATACAATTGAATTAGTAATTTTTAGGTGGGTGCAAATATGTGCAAGTAATAAAACTAAAAAATAAAACTTTCCCTTTAAAGATGCATTAATTATAAAAAAAATGTAAAAAAGTAATTTCGAATTCAAATAATGCTCTATTCTTCATTTTCCTTTTGTAGGAGCCGCTTGTATTTATTTCTCTGTGTCCAAGTCAAAATAATAATCTAAATGATCAATACAACCAACACATTTTTAAAAATACTCCGGTTTTCTAGGAATACAAAGATGCCAAGACAAACAGATCACCTAACATCCTTCATATTATTCATTCGTGTTAATTAAAATCGACGCAACGTTCAAAATTTTTTAAAAATCATATATATTTAATTTTTAAAGCTTTTTTTAAAAAAAGTTATCGGAACTTAGATTTTTTTTTTTTTTAATTTTCAGGCATTCATTGGGTGAACTGTTAATATGAATATTGTTCATGAAAGTATTTAACATGCTATTAGAATCATCTTAATGTCTCTAGGGTCCAAGATCAAAGGAAATTCCCAGACATTAGAACGGAAATTTTCAAAGATCTCTATAAAAAGAACATTATTTCCTCTAATAACTATATAGCTTTGACCTATATGATGAATATGTGTGTTTCTTGAATGCATGTGCAACATTCACTAATTTTCAAAAATTCGGTATGGGGTCAAATTCTTTATAGAGCTATATGATAATAACCTGACAAAATAGAGCAATCTGCAAACAAGCGGCACATTATTCAACATGAGGGTGGCGTATAGAGAGAACTGGCTTTTTGCATATGATATATTAATTCTTCCATGTAGCGCCTCCAATCTGGCTAACCTGATTAGAATCTCTTTTTCACTATGAACCATCAATTCAGTTAGAATATGCTTTAATTTTAAAGCGCTTCTTTATTATTTTTCTATTCATTTATTATACTTTTTAATAACTGTTTTCTCTTATTCACAAATATTTTTTCTCTCCAAACATCTTTCTGTAAGAGTATTATATTTACTCTAAAAAAGTAAGTCGCTGAGGGTAAAGTAGGTCTCCATACCTACTTTACCCTCAGAAATAATGGGTAGCTATGTTTCAAAATCAGCGGGCCTTTGTCCTAGATTTTTGTTTCGGATTTTAATTTATGCCTACAAAAGTGTCATTCTTTTGATATTACCAGTTACGAGAGTGTTTACTATAAATACAAAAAAAAGGCTTCATTACAATTTTCGCAAAGTTTTCGATCTTTCTAAGATAGGTTTTTAATTTTATATTCAATTTCATCTGCTATTTCTATTTCAAATATGACTTCCAAAGATCTATTTAGAAAATTCATGAGTTTTCTTTTAAACAGTGAATTGTCAGTGGATTAGGTTGCCGCTTAAAAATAACAATTGGAATGTTGCGGTGTTACATAATAATGCATTGTTTCAGAGATGTGAAATTCGAAAAGATGTGAAACATGAATGAAAGATTCCCTCCCGAAGTGTAATAGAGGCCAAGGTGGCCTGATGATGAGGTCTCAGCTCCGGAACTGGAATGTTTCAGGTACGATACCCGATTCCACCGAATAACCGCCGTGCGAGCGGGCCTATGTACGTTAAATACATCGGAGTCGAACGCCCTCAAACTGGTTTTGTGTGGAAATTAGGACAGGGGGGTTGCCATCTTCGGTGTCGTCCTCGTCATCTGACCGTGGTTCAAAATTACGAAATCTGTCTCAAAATAACCCTACTGCTGCTTTAACAGGGGACGCTGATTTAACTAAAACTAAAAAAAAAGCTTTGTGTAATAGGAGTTTCTAAATTATTAACGAATTGATGAAACCTGAAAAGTAGCTCATCCTAAAAGAAACAGTCCTAAAAACATACACAAAATCAACCTTAGTCATATCCCATTTCGCTAGATATTTCGTTTTACAGACTTAAAAGTTTTAAATTGATTATTTCTTTGAATAAACGCGGTATTATCGGTTCCTTTTCAAAGGAATTTAGTCAAGAAAGTACTTTTCTATTCAAAAATGCCTCGCAATTTATAAAAAGAGAAGGTGAATGAAAACGGTTTTTAACGAGTGAATCAAAGTTTCAATTGAGAGATTCAAAAGTGTAAAAGATATCTTAAGATCTTTCAGTGTTATGTATTTAAAGTCATAGATATTATTCGCAGATTTTTTTTTTCTAAGAACCACTTTCAATTGGGATTCGAGAGAAAGGTTCTCCTTAATTCTATTGAAAGAATTTATTGATGCAAATGAAAATTCTATGTGAAAAGAATTTTGATAAATGGCGAGATTACTTGACTTCAAAGAGTAATCGACATCTAAATGCTTTCAAAGCAGGGGCCTTTTCTTAAATAGTATAAAATATGGTTTTCATTTGAACTTAACTTTTCATATTATAACCATATTTTACATTTATGTAAAGCTTGAACTGCTAAAAGAAAGCTTTTGAATGACTTTATATAAAACATCTTTCATCCTAATCCATTGCAGAGATCAAAACGTTGACAAACAATGTCAATTTATTACAAATATGAATGATTTCAATACCCGTTAATTTCTTTGAAGCTTTAAATTATCTCGAGAACTAATTCATCATAATAGAAGTTGTAGACTTTTTATAATTTCAGTTTTATGGAAAAGTAATTTTTCATTTCCGATTTCGAAATGATAAATCTTTTATTTTGATTTAATTATGCAAGTGCATATGCCATGATCAGACATTTTTGAAGTAAATAACTCATAATTTTCGTTTAATTCTTAATAAAATATTAATTTTTAATTATTACCTTAAAACGCAGAAATAACTTTATGAATGCCGCTATAAGTTCCCATTTTGAGAAATACAAATTCCCGTTCCCATTTTGAGAGATTAATTAACAAAAATATTGAAATTCTTATTTTTAATGATACTTTAAAAATGTGTTTCAAATTACTCGTGTTTTATTCTAAAAATTAATGATGTTTTTGATTCACTAAAATGTCAGAAACATCCATAAATATATAGGAATTCCGTTTGAAGTTTTTTTTACATAAAAGGATCTACTCAAAATGAAATAAGAAATTTTGGATTTTGTAACATCAAAATATTTATATTTTGCTTTAAAACTTCTTCGTATGTTCAGCTATAAGTTACAAATTATAGTATTGTCTATTTTAGAAATAATCAGTCTTTATTATCTTTTTAAAAATTATTTTGTTTTTGTTTATTATATTGTGCTTTTTTTCTGCTTTTCATTGCAATTTAGACAACATACATTAGGAAAAATATTCGTAAGTTTTCAGTGAATAGATTTATTTCTTTAACATTAAAATTAATAATTTATATAAACCACATTCCCTCGCGAAAAGCATATACAAGATAAATAAATTTTGTTTATTTCTTTCTTATAATTTAATAAAACTGTATTTTAAAAATTGCAAAATATAAATTAGCTCCGTATTTTTACATAAAGATCAAATTATTATATTCTTCTAATTAATAAAAAGCAGAAATATTACATTTCACATGAGTAAGTAAATAAAGGTGTGCTTAATAAAAGACTGATGAAATTATTCAACACTTATAATGCGTATCGTATTTAATTGCAAATGAGTTAATTGCAAAAGGAATTTGAGATTGGGATCTTTCAAGTTCGAAGTCTGATTCCAATGAAAAATTCGATTTATATATGGGCTTGCTGTTCGTTAATCCTACAATCGAGATTAAATATCCTTTTTTTAATATGGTGTGAAATTTGGTAGAGTGTTTGCTGAATTTCATGTTATTATCATCTGTTGTCATCTGACCATGATTTAAAATGACTTGGACCGTCCCTAAAATACCACCTGTTACAGCTTCACACAGATAGATGGTGTATCTGTCGAGTAAGAAGTGTTTTGTTAATTCTTTTTTTATCTTAACGTTTGGTGTGTAAGAAAGATTCGGTGACCTAGACGTGGCACCCAATTGTATGAATCTGTATCAGTCTACCTGAAGGGGCTCAAAAAATGTGCCCGAAAATAAAATGGTGTTCACCAGACAGAAATGAGTTTTATTTGAAGAGAAGAATTGCTTAAGAACTGGATCTAAATTATGCGATCTACAATTGCGATGGTTTACTCAATCGAATAAAGGTCACCCTCACTTTTTAAAAAATAAGCATTATTAAAAAAAAATTCGTAGGCATACGATAAAGCAAAGGTGTTTTTTTTTTAAACTAAAATCCTTCATTTGAATTCCAGCAATTTTGCATTTTCCCTCTTTTTTAATATATTTTTGACACTATCTAACACTACAAAATTACTTTCAATTTGGAATAGGAGAAGCAACCACTGATTCAGAAGAGTCATTAAATGATCTCTAGAATCCTATTTCACGAGTCCACGGTTACAGTTAATACTACCGACAGGAAATCCGATGACGCAGTAATTTGAAATGATTATTCGTCCACGTTTGCCGTGATCTAGGTTCACAACACCATCCATAAATTAAATAATCATCTGCTGTGGCCTCCTGAATATTCATTTCAATGGAAATTAATTCCTCTTTACTTAGAATATAACGAAAAGTGTTATTGAATAGGAATCACAATGAAGATAGTATAGAAATATTCACATTGATTTCATGCCATCTAGAAGGATTGAATTATCGCCAAGTTGTACGTTGAGAGCATCCAGAGAAATTACGCTGCGAAATTATTTATGCGATAATAAATATCTTCGCCAACCAAAAGCAAAATTGCAATCAGCTCCAGCACTTGCTGAACCGTAGAGAACAATAAAGTTTTAGCTCCAGATAAAAGTGTACCTTAAAAAATTGACATTCAGGAATGGTGTACGTTGAGAGTATCCACAGACACAGAAATAATACTGCGAAGTTATTTATACGCTAATAAATATTTTTACCAACCGAAAACAAAATTGCAATCAGCTCCAGCACTTGCTGAACCGTAGAGAACCCTATAGTTTTAGCCCCAGATAAAAGTGTACTTTAAAAAATTGACATTCAGGAATGGTGTACGTTGAGAGTATCCACAGACAGAGAAATAATACTGCGAAGTTATTTATACGCTAATAAATGTTTTTACCAACCGAAAACAAAATTGCAATCAGCTCCAGCACTTGCTGAACCGTAGAGAACCCTATAGTTTTAGCCCCAGATAAAAGTGTACCTTAAAAAATTGACATTCAGGAATGGTGTACGTTGAGAGCATCCACAGACAGAGAAATAATACTGCGAAATTATTTATACGCTAATAAATGTTTTTACCAACCGAAAACAAAATTGCAATCAGCTCCAGCACTTGCTGAACCGTAGAGAACCCTATAGTTTTAGCCCCAGATAAAAGTGTACTTTAAAAAATTGACATTCAGGAATGGTGTACGTTGAGAGCATCCACAGACAGAGAAATAATACTGCGAAATTATTTATACGCTAATAAATATTTTTACCAACCGAAAACAAAATTGCAATCAGCTCCAGCACTTGCTGAACCGTAGAGAACCCTATAGTTTTAGCCCCAGATAAAAGTGTACTTTAAAAAATTGACATTCAGGAATGGTGTACGTTGAGAGTATCCACAGACAGAGAAATAATACTGCGAAGTTATTTATACGCTAATAAATGTTTTTACCAACCGAAAACAAAATTGCAATCAGCTCCAGCACTTGCTGAACCGTAGAGAACCCTATAGTTTTAGCCCCAGATAAAAGTGTACCTTAAAAAATTGACATTCAGGAATGGTGTACGTTGAGAGCATCCACAGACAGAGAAATAATACTGCGAAATTATTTATACGCTAATAAATGTTTTTACCAACCGAAAACAAAATTGCAATCAGCTCCAGCACTTGCTGAACCGTAGAGAACCCTATAGTTTTAGCCCCAGATAAAAGTGTACCTTAAAAAATTGACATTCAGGAATGGTGTACGTTGAGAGTATCCACAGACAGAGAAATAATACTGCGAAGTTATTTATACGCTAATAAATGTTTTTACCAACCGAAAACAAAATTGCAATCAGCTCCAGCACTTGCTGAACCGTAGAGAACCCTATAGTTTTAGCCCCAGATAAAAGTGTACCTTAAAAAATTGACATTCAGGAATGGTGTACGTTGAGAGTATCCACAGACAGAGAAATAATACTGCGAAGTTATTTATACGCTAATAAATGTTTTTACCAACCGAAAACAAAATTGCAATCAGCTCCAGCACTTGCTGAACCGTAGACAACCCTAAAGTTTTAGCCCCAGATAAAAGTGTACCTTAAAGAAGTGACATTAGGAAAAATTAAATTAACGCCAGTTAAAATCGTTTTAGTCTTTTCCCAAAAGGAAATTATATAGTGAGATGACACAGATTTTATTGAATTTTTTGATGAAGTAGAATATGCGCAATATTTTTCCATGGTTAAAACCCAAAATCAACGTAATCTTAATAAAATGAAGAAAACGCCGTTTTGACAAATCTTGTATCAAACATAGATGCAATACATACACTGAAATTGATGCTAAACTACGTAGAATAACACTTTACTACTACATCCACAGACACACTCTTTACCTGGCACGAGCGACAATCAGATATAATTTCTTTTATAGCAACAGGTATTAGATTTTAAATCTCAAAAGTAGAGCTTTCTATTTTCGGATTGCTCTGCAGGTTTGTGGTTGCATCGTGCCACTACGCCTGAAAGCTCAACAAGACGCCTTTTACATCAATATCACATGCTTAAAGGAAGAAATAGAATTAAGTGTTCTTTCGAATTCCTAGAAAATTCGAAGAAAATGTCAAGAGTTTTGCTATCCACCATTCATTGCTTGAAACAGAAAACCTCAACAATAGAAGCATTCGAAGAGGATGTTTATCTGACATTCTACACAGATGGATACAAATCAAAACTGTGGCCGCGGTGGTCTGATGGTAGGTCTCGGCTTCGGAACCGGAGGGTTTCAGGTTCGAGACCCTATTCCACCGAAGAACTCTCGTTTAAGCGGGTCTTAAATCCGTCGGGGTCAAATTCCCTCCTGGTAGTGAGGTGTGGAAGTTTGGTGAGGGGTGTGTCATCTCAGGTGTTTTCCTCGTCATCTGAGCTCGTTTCAAAATTAAGAGGTCCCTCCCAAAATAGCCCTAGTGTTACTTTAAAAAGGGACGTTAATATAACTAGAGAGCTAAAGCCAAAACAGAACTGGGAACCAGATGTTCGTATTGCACATTCAAAAGTGGTAATAAAATCCTTGAATGGAAAGAAAAACTGGAGGAATTTCATACAGTATATTTCAGGCAGAATTACTTGGGCTGAAAAAGGCTATCATTTGAGCTAATGAAGAAAATGAAACAATTAAAATCTGGATAGTTTCTCGAGCTTACTAACAGGTCAGCAGTTTAAAGAAACTCACAACTTCTATTTCACCAACATCAATTGTTTATCAGAATATACCTGAATAATTTAAAATCCTTATAAAATATTAAATCGAATTATTCTATAAAAAATTCCACAGATGATAAATGAAATGAAATATTATTTTTTATATGATGGTAAAATATATAATAACATATTCAGGGAATATATTGTCTTCTTTCTACTTCTAAACAATTATACTATTTTATATATTCTCTTACAATTCTTGAGAAAAAATTTACTACACCTTCTTTTGACTATCAAATGAAAAAAGCATTTTTTCCTCTCACGGTTGACAAAAGCTTATCTATCTTAAAATGAAATGTCAACAGAGACGGTAGAATAGTCTTCAATTTTTAAGAGGAGAGCCTACAAAATAGGAATCCTTTTATCTATGCATATAAAATACTAGTTCAAAATCATGATGGAAAACTGAAACTTGAATTACACTGGAATATCCAACATTTACGATATACAATCCTCGTCTTCATGATTTTTGAAGTTACTTTCATGGACGTTTCCAAAAGTAAAACGAAATGAAAACGCGTGGATGTAAAATTTATTATTTTTCGAGTCCGGAGATTTGGCATTTTTTACGGATACACAATCTAAGTGAAAGTCGATTTCAAGAAAAAGTATATTTTTTACTGTCCAAATCTACGATGGTATTGCAGAGAAAGCAGAAGATTTTGTTATCATTCCCGTTTTTTTTTATTATTATTATTATCATTTATTTCCTTTCGTTCTTACAATCACTATTTTTATAACTCTTTTAAAAAATTTTCAGCATTTCGAAATGTATTTCATGATAAAGACCCTTTACTTTAGCTGAGTACTCAAACAAATCTTGATTTTGAATAGCTTAAATTTAATTTTAAAAAATAATATTCTATGCAAATGTTCATTCTAAGAGCAATAAATTCGTAAAATCTTGTACATTATGTTTAGAATTATAAGCACTCGATTTTCACATCCCCTGTTAAGTGGAAATCAATAACATGACAATCATGTTCCAATCTTACTTTGTAAGCATAGTTAATATAATGGCTTTGATAGCTGCAACAATGAACTCTTGGAGGTCGTTTAATATTGTGGATCCTAAAGGAAACACATAGGTCCTAAAGGAAACACATTCACTAACCTCTAAAGTAGAAAGTTGGAAGTTCAGGTCCAGCCTGTCTCACTAGATCCCGCCCCCCAAGAAACTCAAATGTCCTCAAAAGTAGATTATGGGCAATGTCCTTTTAGATAGATTCTAATATTAATCCCTCCCTACACGCCTTTTAAGTAAAAAGACAAATTTAAACAAATTTGTTTTTACTATCAATTGAATAGCACTTAAGGAATCTACTATTACAGTGTAATAAAATTACTCGGAACTAAACAATCTCTGTTTCTCTTTGGAATGAAAATGGTCACAAACAGGAAATAAATGTTTTTCGAAAAAACACCGGATAACGTTAAACTTTTGCATAAAGGATAAGTTTTGTAGGCTTTTTGCATATTTTTTGAAGAGAGACAAAGAAAATGTAATGTTATCCCTTTCGTTTGTTCTTAGAATATTCCCAAATCCAATTATGCAGTAATTATATTTCAAAATTCCATATTCAGAATTCAGAAAATTTTGAATTTTAAATCTGAAATAATTATTTCCAAATATTTATCGAAAATGGATGCATTGTAGAAATTTGTGAATTTAAAAAATAAATGCTAATTATTTTTGGAAATAAATATGCTGGAAATTATATTCGTATCTATAATAACTTTTCATCTTTAAATTGATATACAAAACAATATCTATTGCAAGAAATAATATATATATATATATTTAAATTATCTCTGATTGTCACAGTTATTATCAGTTGCAGTTAGTTACATATATTGTCAAATTTGAATGCATATAAATTGTTCTGACATATAAATAATTTGATCTTCTTCTTTGAGAAAAGATAGTGGGTTTTTTTTCCATTTTAATAAAATTATAAAATACTATCAACAAGAAAAATCAGTGTTTTGGTTTTACAACGAAGAAGAAATTTTCATTCATATCCCAAATCATAATTTTACAATTATGAAACAAATGGCATAGACACACCAAAGCGTTTCTTCTTCTGAATATCATTCTATTTTGCTGTAAAAAATAGAGCAAAAATTTTTACAAATTTTTGAATTTGAATTGTGAAATTTTTACAAATCATAAGAATTTCTGAGCATTTTACTGTTGAATGCAGCTATAATTCATGAATTATGCATGGCCACAAACTAATAGTCGATGTGGTAATTGAAAAACTCAACATCCAAATTCGAAAAAAACACCTCACAAGAATTGCATTAGTTTTCACCTAATAATACAATATATTTTGATTGATCTTGTTAAGCAAATAGAAAGTTAAAATGTAAATATTCGATTGCTACAGAGGGAACACCAAATATTCCTTAATAAATTCGAATCAAGCTGATTACCGCGCTTGAAATGAGCCTCCTAAAGAAATAAAATAATGCTGTAATTTGCTGAAATTGTTTCGCTTTTAATATTGCAACTTATCGACTGAATGGCAATTTGAATGCATTCATTTTATAGTCTAAATAGAAACAACCCGAAGGTCTACAGGGGAAAAAGTTCTATTTTCCGTTCTGCAATTTCCGAGTATCATCATCATTAATCTCTATGCTGGTAATTTTACATAATTGATTTTATTTGAATACACAAAATGAACATTTTAAAATAGGGAATGCCATGTTGAATAACGAAAACGATATTTTTTTTTCAAAATGGTCCAGCAGGGAAAGGAAAAGTAAACTGCAGTTGGAAAATATTTTGTAATAACTTGCCAGCTCAAATATTTATTATAGAGTATGAGAGAAGCAAGAATTTTTCTATAAATGCTGGAAATGCTTTCAGACATATTTCTAACAAGCATTCTTGAATATTTGCACTTTATGTTTCCATTAAAAGTTGTAAGCAGCTGAATTTAAAATTGCAAATTATTGTATTTAAATGTTTTATCAAAAATAATCGAAAATAATTTTTATGAAAGACAAGCGAATTATCGTCGAAGTATGGAATCGTGATGTATGATTTATGAAGTACAGTGTATTAATTTTTTTCCAAACAAATCAATGGGAATATCAATACGTAAAATAAACTCATGTGACAAAAATAAAAGTTTTAAGCATTAATTGAACTGACATTTTTCATGCCATCTTTGTCAATTGAAATATTTATGAACAAAATGCATTAGAAAAATATATAAAATGTGAATACAACTTGGAAATTTAATTAGCCGAAAATAGAATAGTTTTGCGTTATCTTCAAGATTTTGTACAATATTCAGTGCACAGATATTGTACAGTATCACAATCTTCAAAACATTGTATAGTATTTGCATATCAAATAGCATCATGGAGAAATCGTGCAATATCTTTTGGCAATAAAAAAAATATGTAATTGCAAGTTTTAAGTTCCAGCTAATGCTATGATTTATTACGTTTTATCTTTTTGTTTTATTTATTAATTTAAGAATTTTTTGTCGTTAATCATTTTACCAAAAAACTTTAAACACAAAGTTATTTAAATTATCTGTAGCAATTATAGGAAAGATTCAAAAGAGGTTCAATTCTTGAAACCAGAACGAATGAGAGGGAAATGACCTTTCCTCACCTCTCTCGTTCAAATTCAGTTTTCGATACATTGTCCAATTAGTTAAGTAATCTCCGATTTTCAGAACACGGCGAGAAATTAAAAAGTATCATGTGGTCTCCAATCAAACAGCGCAATCTGATATGTGAAATCATTCGAACCTTTGTAGTTGGAAGTGTATTTCCTATTTGTACAAAATATCGTATCGTATCTTGATTTCCGTATACTGAACAATATTATAAAAATATCGTAGCAATGTTGTTTTATATTTGTGCTAATAGATCTGTATTGTGTTCTTACGTGATGCCAATGAAGAAATGCATATTTAATATTCAACTTCAATCCGAAGCGTAGCTTTAGTATATTCAGTTAGAAGAATGCTGTGTATATAATATAGAATAAATTATATAAAATATGAATTCTAACTGTAACATTGTTTACCAGTTGAAAGCAAATAAAAAAAAATTTAGAATCCATTCTCGTCAATGAGAGAAATACAAATTCCATATTTTAAATTTTTGATCAATGAAATTATCTCTCGCTAAGTTTATTTTCATATTGTATATGTTCTATTGTTACTCATAAAAAGACTTTTTCCTCACTTCAAAATGAGAAATACTCGATACGATATACCAATATTTTATTGAATGATGTTTCTTATTCTATCGTGGTAGCCAATTTGATGATAACTGATATTTTCTATTGAAATCGTATTCTCACCATGACGTTTTACATCATTCCAGAAAAGAAAGCCTCCGAAGGAAATAAATAAATAAACAGAGCCCGCAACAATCCAATTCCACTGTTTTGAAATGGCGGTAAATTAGGCCATATCATGTGGCCTGACAGATTTCTGTCATCTCGTCCCGACCGTAAATAGGGAAATAAATAGGGAAGGTGGTCCACGTGGAATTTTAATTCACGAGAAGTGGGGAGATATGTCATTTTTTAACATATGAAAATGCTTCGATTATAAAGAGCGCTGTAAATGAGCAACGAAAGTGTTGGCATATTTTTCTGTAACTGGGTGACGGACAAATGTTTTTGTCTAGTTTCATTACCTTCAATTGTCATTACGCAAGATATTTTTTGTGAAAAGTGTTTTTCTTTATGAAAAGGGAAATCATTGGAGTAGATTGACATTTATAAATGGCTACAAGAATCGTGACTGTAGTTGTCATCTTTTATGTATCCCTGACATTAAGAATAATAAATCTTTTTTTATAAACAAAGCAAAGCCGAAACTATGAGATGAAAAATTTATTTCTATCTAAAAGAAAGAAAATCTGCTTATTTATTAAAAAGGTTTCAAATCGACTTCATGCAAAAAGCTATTTGAAATCATTTATCAGCGCGATAAAATATTTAGATGCTAGTAGTAAATGGTATACAAAAAAATTAATATAGGAATATAATGACAATATTTGATAAGTTATTTATTTTGTAAAGTTGATTGTTTAATTGTCAATGGCCTTTGTTATATATATAACATTATTTTTCCCCTTATAATTTTGTCTTGAATTTACAATGAAAAATGCATCGTTGTTCCTTTTAATTTGATTTCATATTTTTATTAATAAATAATTCAATGAATTCCCTCAAATATCCCTATTATTTTGAATATATATCTACTTCCTTGCTGCTGTTAATTTCAGTGCAATAATATTTTTTTCGATTGAAGACACTTATAAACAATACTAATCATAAATGTCATACTTATGGCGTGTTTAAACATAAGGTATTTATAAGCTCTTAGAATAAAAATGCGTTTAATGTATTAAAAACTTATAAATAATTAAAGATTTTATGTAAATAATGGTTAATTAGCTAATTTACCCGAAACAGAATGTCAGATTAAAATTTCATATCTTTGTTTCTAACAGCTAAATAATAATACTATCTTTAAAACACTGAATGCGAAGTATTTATTAATGGAAGATGTGTCTCATAGATTATTTATATGTTTAAACGACATTTACAGTATCTTTATTTACAGTATCTATGAACCCCAACAGAAGCATTTCTACCATTATGAAAACATGCATATATGAAATTTATACACAGTATAGCGATAAAATAGCGCGAAATGTTTAAAGATCGATTGCAAAGCATATGCTCTATGAAATGCTTTGCTCTATGAAACCAAATGGCGGTCTATATACTATTCCTATAATACAATTTTAATTTACACATACACGCACAAATGGTTATATTACAGTTAATAGTATAACAATATAGTAGTAGTTGTAAAGTAGTTTGTCCTGTCGTTCATTCAAATAAACTACTATTTCCATTTCAAATTTTATTTCCATGGTGTTTATTTAGATGGTAATGTATGCTCTACTATAAAATGCAGCAATTAAACTCTCTTTAATCAAATTTTAATGTTATGCTATCTTATAACATCTCTACATTTGCAAATACTTTTTAAATTTATAAAAAGAGTAGAAATCCCACAAATCAGATCTGAAATGTTTATCTGTAAGGAAATGTACGATTAGTGTTCCAGTATTGTATCAAATGTTTCGCAGCTTGCAAAATTTTTCATAATGATGCCAACTTACAGATTTTGAATAACAATAGTTCAAACTTGTATTTTTTATCCAAATTTCTTTATTTTAAGAACAACAATATAAACTCATAGTTTCATATATATATATCAACGATCCCAAAAGGAAATTTTTAGATGGAAATTGTGATATCTGTAATTAATTGATCAAACAATTGAGGCCAACGAAGTATATAGCGATATATCTCTGTTGGCAGCCAATATTGGAGTTTATCCTTTTCTGTCCACATCAAAATCCAATGATTAGAATGGTATGTAGACCAAAATTTAATTACATTAGGCTGGAATGTTTTTTTATGAACTAGTTTCAATTACCTTCAATTATTTTATGGGTTGCCTATTTCAAATAAAAATGCAGCCGAAGACATTTTCCTTATTAGAATTTAATTATTTCAATAAATAAAAAAAAATAACAATCCATCATTTTGTGGTTACAGAACAAACTTTTGAAAAATAACTAGCTAATCGTGACATTTATTAAAAAAAGCACATAATTGAGGAACAAGTCTCTGAATTAAAGTGTGAGTTATATCGTCTAGCTGTGCTCATAAACAACATTATTAATAACTGATAGATTAGTTTGTTTCTGTAAACCTCCAGCAGAGGCAAACTGCTAGAAGTTTTAAAAGTTTTCCTCTAAGATAAACACGAAGGTAAATTAATCTCACCTAAAGTCCTCCAATAACATAAATCAGAAAGATTAGATTATGCATCATTGATATAGCATCAGCATGCTCCAAACTAATTACGAACAATGGATTTACTTTTCACATATGAAACATCAAGAAAAAAAAGCAAGAACATTTATGCAAAGTTCATATGCCCTTTAACCCCTCCGAGATGATGACAAAATGGCAAAAGGAATGGAAAGAAGGTGAAATAGGCCGGTCCACATTCAACATAATACCAAATATTTCTCTCCACGCGGCCAACTGGAAAAGAGTAGATGTCCTTTACTTCACTGGACACGACCCATTCCTGACATACCTACACAGATTCCATTTGGCCAACTCTACTTGCTGTTGCTGTGGGGAGATAGGATTCTCAATTCACTATGCCACCGAGTGCTTACTGACTCCCTCATGGCACATGAGAAAGCCAGTAGCAAGTCTCGTGGAAGAATGGTACAGGAGAGTTGCATCGAATACCCCTTCACGAGGCAAGATCCATTCCATAGAAAATCATATTCATAAATACCAAAACCTCTTCAAGACCACAAATAGCTAAAATCAAAATGCCACTTGTAAAAATCTGCCGAAATTATTCCCTTGAAAGTGCAATACCTTACAGAATCAAGTTTTCACGAAGAAAATCAAAACCACTTGTTAAAATCAACCGAAATTGTTCCCTTGTTCCTAAAGAATCAAGTTCTCAGGAAGAAAATCAAAACCACAGGACCTAGGAAGACGCTACGGATTTCTGACTCTACAATGTTTCTTTATATATTTATACATGTCATGTAGATGTTTACAGTGTTATTTATCATTTTTTTTTCCTTTTCAATTAGTAATTTCATTTCCCTGAAAGTTCAACCCATTGTCACCATTTGTTTTTAAGTATTCTTGTTCCCTCCAATTAGTTATTACTTCGCAAAAACATTAAATATAGTCGTATACGATTTGACACCGATGCAATTCACTCTGGGGATCCCTGGATTGTTTACTGTCTCTTTCTTTCTTTTATCCTCTTTTTCTTCTTTTTCCCCTTCCCTTTCACTACGGACTCGGCCTAAACGGCTTGGTAAATTTTGTATTAGAGGGCCTTTTTCTATTTAAAACGAGGCATATAGGATGTAAAACGAATTCTTACTAGGAAATATATAGCTTTACAGCCTGTACCGCTCGTTTGAAACAGAAAAGGACAGAAGTATCAAATTTGCATGGTCAGTTGGACCGGAGTAGTAGTGAAAGTTTTAATTATAAAAGAGATTCCAGGAACTCATATTGACTCATGTAACAAAATCTACGAGTCAAAGACTCATGGACTTAGCTTTATAGCTCAGTTTATACAGTATTAGAGCTATACAAAACCGCAATATACAAGCTAACAAAAAAAAACGAGTTTTATCCATGATTTACCATTATTCTTGTCATTCAATTTCATGCTATTTGTCTAGTTCAGAGCTGAACTATATTCCCTTATATAAGAAAAAAACAGCTTTATGATTAGAGCAAAAAATTCTTTTCTATATTATGAAAATCAAATTATAATTCCTGTTCGTTTATTTTCCAAAATTCCTTGGGAAATTATTTATGTTTTAATATTTAATTTGACTTAAAATCTTTCTATTTTACCAAGAGCTCTCTAAATTAAAACGAAATTTATTGCTTTATGGGTAAACATAGATTGTATTTCTATATATTTGATTTTTTTTTATTATTATTCTTTTAAAGATAAAATTTATCGCTTTTTACGATGTCTCTTTTATTCTAAAGATTTAACTAAATGTTATGGTTTCATTTAATATGTAAGAATTGTGCTTTCTTTCTTTATAAAATAATTGGGGAAAGAAATCTTTTCTATGCTGTACACTTTTATATTTAAAAGACTGTTTTACTTAAAATACAAACATTAAAACATAAAAGTTACGAAATTAATGAAATTCATTTTTTCTTTGACTGATTCTTTAAACTGATATCAATTTCCTGTCATGATTAAATCCATGTTCATTTATCACAGTTAATTTTTGATTACTATATCAAACCCGAGTCACGTCCAATGTAACACAAGAATTCGTTATTGATTTTACTTTGGTTTTTTAAATCCCATGATGTTTCAGAATTATTCGATTAATTAAAAAAATCCGTGATGTTTATTATGTGTATTCTAAACGTTGTAAGTATATTTGTTTACATTTCCGATGCCTTATTTGATTTAAATTAGCTATATTAAGTTCTGAAAGTCTTGCATAGTTCTTCAGCATATTTTGAAGTACATTTTCCTTTTTCTGGAGCGAAGTATCTCAAAGCAAATAAACATGGATAAAAATTCCCTGTTTATTTAATGAATATTCTACCCTGATATTTCTCGACGAGTTGTTTAGTGTTTATTTAAACTATATACTAACGGAACTTAATTTTACCACGGTTGATTAGTCAAATGTTTGCTGACGAAACTATAGTTTTTCGCCATTTACAAATAATTTTGCCTTGCCAGCTGGCAGTGTAATACACAAGATTTATCTCTGATATATTCAAAGAGAAGGAATTGATAAACACAGAGAAACGTTGGAGAACTTGGAGATTGAAAACTTTTGAAAAGACGAAGTTTTTGTTACAAATATTTGATTAGTCAACATGTTTGTTGAATATTTATTTTCATTTTGATATGAGATTAAACAATGCATTATAAACGTATTTTGGGAATAATTTTTCGGCTCTGTACAATAATTGGCATAATTAAATAGGCAATGTTTTATGCAACAGGATTCAGAATAAAGTTAAATGCAATAATAAAATAGGAATTTGATCATATTTCAAAACATCTCATAAAATATCGTTTGAAATTGAAATAAGAAAACATTTGAAATAAATTATTAGGATATCTATTTTTATATGAATTTCTATTGAAATCCCCCCCCCCTTTATCAGTATTATTGCAAAATAACAAAATGGGGATTTGAGTTTCAAAATAATCTGAACTGAAGTTTGAGATATTTTTATTTTAAATGTAGTCGTATTGTAAATAAATAGAATATTCATTCTAATCGCGCCCCAAAAGCTTATTCTAAACCATTAGAGACATATACTTCCATTTGAAAAATCGCTTTAAAAGACGTAAACAACTATGTTTTCTATTGTTTAAATGCATAAATGTAACGCTGAAAATATTATAAAGTGTAAATATTTGCACAGGTCTTCAGTTTGGTCGGTATATTTAGTTAAATTTTCAATCACATTAAAATTTCAAACGAAAAAAGTTAAATCTTTTTGCGAATACAAATCAGCGTATCATAAAATTCGAAATTTCATTATTTTAGACAAATCAATGGCAATTTGAGAAAGTATCTGGATCGGATGATTATCTATGCTGTAGACATTTAAATAATCTAAGATAATGATATTCAAAGCTTCATAACAGTTTTCGTCAAAGAAGACTGAGACTTTTTTATTTCAAAACGAAGAATATTTAACTAAATATAAATAATAGGACAAAGAAATGCACAAAAATATAGACAGATTAATTTCCCATAAGTACATTTTTTATTCAAACAACATAATATATTATTTTTTAAAATCATTTGGAGTAATTGAAGCGTTGGAAAATATTTAATTTACTGTTTAGAAATTAGTTAGTATTTCAAAATAATAATAGACACCCTATATAAACTACTATGTAACACGTCTAAACTTATAACATTTGTTCTGCACGGAAACAAATTTTTAATATTTTACATAATTTACATATTAAATATATTTCATTTTCGTTCGAGTAAAGAAAAAGTTTCAAAATTGAATAAAAATAATCAAGTGAAAACATCAGCAGATTTATCTTAGTATTATTAAGTTCTGTAATGTGAAAGTCATATTAATGTTAATTTGATTGTTTAACATTAATATGACATTAATTAACATAATATAAATTGAAAAATATATATTTTCAAATTTATATAATAGGTATCCATAAAAATATTTTATAAATTCTTTTCCGTTATAAATAAAAATAGTGCACTTATGTACTTTCAACTGCATATCTATAAAATAAAATTGTTGTTATATTTAAACATATAAATACAATCATTACAGAAGTGTTTTGCTTCAAATCATGCTTTAAAACACTGAAGAAACGCATTTTGTGAGTATCCTTCCTAGAAATATTTTTATTATGCTTTCTTTAATAATAGGCACTTAAGGAAAAAAATTATATCTTTTAATTAGTAATATCTTACTCCTAATTCATTTCTGTTATTGAAGGGAAAATAATGATCAGATATTCATGTCTGTGTTCTTCAGATATGCTTACTTCTTTATTCCTTATTTCAGCTTCGGTTCTTGCTCTAATTTCATCTCTATTTATATCATATGATAAAACAAACATTCGTCTTGGAAACAAGCCTAACTGCATTAAGAAACCTCTTCTGATTCGAGATGAAATTAAATACAGCTTTGATTTCGCTGATGAATAAATGATGTTTAATTATATTTTGAATCTATTCTTTAAACTTGATTTCCTAATGAAAATGCATTTTTTATTATCAATTACCATTCTAGTTTTGGAAACGCTTCGTTGTTAGAATTCATAAGATTATTATATTTCGTTATGATCCATTGTAACATAATTCTTATATAAAATATATTACATTTTTTAAATAGAATACGAAGATTTTTTAATTAAGCATTTTTAAATTGCAACCCTAGAGAATTTTGTTTCAAAAGTGAGTTACTTTTCAGAATTTATTTCGGAGTAAAGAAGTTATTTAATTATGTTATAATTCGATTCCAAAATACAGATTTCTTAAACTTCTCAGCAATGTTACAGCTTATACAATCGTTCCTTTGCCGACTAGCCATGTTTTATAAATCGCATTATTTCTCTGATGAAATTAGTGGTGTTTCTTTTTAAAGCAGAAAATAATGCATCATATGAAAAACTGATCGCAAACGTTATTTCAATGTTTTGCCTTTGCTTTCTCTTTGTTTCATGTGTTTTGTATATTTTCTTTATGAATTCGTCTTAAATACAATGCATCTTTAACAATACTCAACATTCCAAATGCGTATTTCTTAAACTTCGCAATAATGTTACAGCTTATACAATTGTTCCTTTGCCGACTAGCCATGTTTTATAAATCGCATTATTTCTCTGATAGTGCTATTTCTTTTTAAAGAAGAAAATAATGCATCATATGAAAAACTGGTCGCAAACGTTATTTCAATGTTTTGCCCTTGCTTTCTCTTTGCTTCACGTGTTTTGTATATTTTCTTTATGAATTCGTCTTAAATACAATGCATCTTTAACAATACTCAACATTCCAAATGCGGATTTCTTAACCTTCGCAATAATGTTACAGCTTATACAATCGTTCCTTTGCCGACTAGCCATGTTTTATAAATCGCATTATTTCTCTAATAGTGCTATTTCTTTTTAAAGAAGAAAATAATGCATCATATGAAAAACTGGTCGCAAACGTTATTTCAATGTTTTGCCTTTGCTTTCTCTTTGCTTCACGTGTTTTGTATATTTTCTTTATGCATTCGTCTTAAATACAATGCATCTTTAACAATATTCAACATTCCAAATGCGGATTTCTTAACCTTCGCAGCAATGTTACAGCTAATACAATCGTTCCTTTGCCGACTAACGATGTTTTTTAAATCGCATTATTTCTCTGATGAAATTAATACTGTTTCTTCTTAAAGCAGAAAATAATGCATTATATGAAAAAAATGATCGCAAATGTTATTTCAATGTTTTGCTTTTGCTTTCTCTTTGCTTCAAGTGTTTTGTATATTTTCTTTATACATAATAAGATGCATTAAATATAATGCATCTTTAACATTACAAAACTGCTTCCAGTTTTGAAGCAGTAACTGCTTCCAAAAGATTTCATTAATTCATTCACCATTTTCTATTCTACAAGGCAGAGATCGCAGTTAATGATTCACAGCCGCGACAGGATAGCGTAATAATTAGAAATATTTGCTTGTCCATATCATATATGGTCTTAATCAAGAAACCCTACTGAGGATCTTCGAGAGACAATATCGGATGAATTAAATAATCCAAAGCACTGACCAGAACCTCCTTGCTGAATATTTATTTCGGGGGATGAGGACTGTTCCTTGCTAAGAATTGACGAGGAATATAATTGAAGCAGAACCATTAAGCCTTGCTTATGCAAATGAGGAAGTTGGTAAAATATTCATCTTGATTTCGAAAATTACATGTTGGGACATTTGGAGGCGAAATTGTTTAGGTGACAATGAACTTGTTCGTAAAGCGAAAGCTAAGTTATAATTTGGGTAGAATAATCAATATATTACCGTGAAACCAAAAATAATAATAAAAATATTTAAAAATTAATATAAATAACTCAAAAATGAACAAAAATTAAGACTTTAAAAGATCTTTGTAACCAAATGAGAAAAAGAAATTGATTAGCATAACTTTCGCTGCAATAAAAACTGAGTAATGGACGAGTTAAAATTATTGTATTTCAAGTTTTTTTTGAAAAAAAATGAAATTTCAAAATGTAATCAATCCACAATTTCAATTCAATTAATCCGGCAATTAAATTTTGATAAAATGGGATTTCAAAAAAAAGACAACATTGCAACAATTTCGTTTCCGAAAAACACAGTACTTTTTGCGATACATTAATTTCAGGAAAATGAATGAAATATAATCTACATCCAAATTTAACCCATAAAATGACCCATCCAAATTTAATCCATTAAAATGACCCATTCAAATTTAATTCATAAAATGACCATTCAAATTTAATTCATAAAATGACCATTCAAATTTAATCCATAAAATGACCCATTCAAATTTAATTCATAAAATGACCATTCAAGTTTAATTCATAAAATGACCATTCAAATTTAATCCATAAAATGACCCATTCAAATTTAATCCATAAAATGACCCATTCAAATTTAATCCATAAAATGACCCATTCAAATTTAATCCATAAAATGACCCATCCAAATTTAATCCATTAAAATGACCCATTCAAATTTAATTCATAAAATGACCCATCCAAATTTAATCCATTAAAATGACCCATTCAAATTTAATCCATTAAAATGACCCATTCAAATTTAATTCATAAAATGACCCATCCAAATTTAATTCATAAAATGACCATTCAAATTTAATCCATAAAATGACCCATCCGAATTTAATCCATTAAAATGACCCATTCAAATTCAATTCATAAAATGACCCATCCAAATTTAATCCATTAAAATGACCCATCCAAATTTAATCCATTAAAATGACCATTCAAATTTAATTCATAAAATGAACCATCCAAATTTAATCCATAAAAGGATCCATCCAAATATATAATCATCCATATATGAGCAGTAGATCATATACTTCGTTACAAATAATATTGAAAATAAAACGCGATTGTAAATATTTTATAATATAAACAGTGCTATTGTCAACTCAAAAGATCCGAGAATAATAGCTATAATTTGATTTTCACATGCATGAAATAAAAAAAAAATTTAAGAGTATTCTTTTAAAATACAATATTTGTAATGATTTTAAAAATAAAATTTTCAATTGTGATGTTACTACATTTTGATAATGAAGATAAACAAAATTGTATGCTGTGATGAGGGAAAAAGAGCACATGAGAAAATTTCGGAGTGACTAATCTTACTGATTAGTTGAATGAAATTCATTTTGGCACTATAAATAATTGCGAAGAAAATATAAGTAATCAAAATATTTATTAAATGTTAAAACTATACTTTCTGGTAAAGATGTTTGATAATAATCAGTATTAGATTCAAATGATTCATTTAAAATTCATTACTTTTATGATTAATTCTTTAATCTGAATTTCATTGTAAAGAGAATGTGTTTAGATTTTTATTATTTTTAAATTAAAGGGTAAGGACAGATTAAATATATATATATTTTTTGAAATTTCAATTTTAAAATGGAGTATTTGTTGTGAGATCATTTCTGTTTGCCCGAAATCAGGAAGGAACTTTTATATCTTAACATTCACAATTATTAAGAAATTTCTTTATAAAAATTAATATTTGAAATTGAGGAGCTTCTCAGTAAGAATTTTAAAATATAGAAAATATATGAAATATATACTTCATTTCTGCATGTCAAAATAACATCCATGTAGTAAAGAAAATTTGAAGGATTTGAAGATTTAAATTCCCGTTTTTCTTTTTTTTAGTCACCTCAATACGAAAAATGTAAACGAAAAAAAATGAAAACCAAAGATGTAAAGTTCTTTTTTTGGCACAATCTTGATGGAACTGGAAGTCGAAGGAAAACTTTCTTTTATCACCAAATCCACAGCAATATTTCCGAAGATTCTAGAAATTTTGCTGCATTATTCTTTTTTTTTTTATCTCTTCACTCCAAGACAGTCATTTTAAGATTTTCATGACAGCCACTTTCAAATTTTTATTTTGGTACAGAATCTTTATCTTACGTTTTTATTTTTCTTAAAGAGAACTAGGATTTTAAAGAAATGTATTGGAGATTCTTTGAATAGGTATAGTAGATTCGGTAAGATTTTTTATGATATTAGAGAAAATGTAATAATGCGCATTTAAGTCTTATTCTTTAAATAACACAAATTATTAAATAATACTAAATATTTTTCAGTGAATTTTTAATTACTAGGTGCATTTAGTCACCTAGTAATTCACAATTAAAATTGCCAGTCTGTCAGTTTCATACAATAAGTGCTATAGATTATCCAGATATCACAAATATGTACTAATATTTCCTTTTATATGAATAGTAATAAAGGTAGATATTTTGACACTTCCAAGAAATTTAAATATTCAGTTAATATTAAAAATAAATTCCTGAAATTTCTAGCACGAAACACCATATTATAAAAAATATTTTAACCTTTATTCCTATTCCTTGCAATCATTTGACTTGACTGCAACAGTTGGCTGACTTTATATAATGTTATTTTTTTTTACAGCACTTAATTTTCAGAACTATGCATGCCTATATTATTAGGATTCAAATTAATTGAAAAACCTACTTTGAATATATTGTTTAATAAATACAATTTTTTCAATCATAACTTTGACAAAAGCATACGAATTAAAGATTTGATAAAACAATAAAATAGGTTTAAATTACACTGCCATTTTTTCAATCATAACTTTGACAAAAGCAGACGAATTAAAGATTTGATAAAACAATAAAATAGGTTTAAATTACACTGCCATTTTTTCAAAGCATGGTTATAAATTGTATGTAAAATTAATTTTAAAGAGTTTATTGAAAGTCGGTGAAAAACCATGGAGATGTAATAGATTTTTCTAAAAATTAATATCTTTAAATTTTAAAATAGCATAAAAAAAGAAATTTGATCGATTATATATTCTTAAATTACTGAGAAGAGCATAAAAATTTCAATTATTTTAATTGATTAAAAAACTAATTAAAATTTGAATAAACCTTTCTTGCGAACATCAAATAAATGCTAAGCATCAAATTGAATTCTTCTACATCCGACAGTTTGTCCTTTTTTAAGAGTCTAACGATTTACAGGACAGATCATCGAACGGTAAAGCTCTCATTCGCGTCTTGCTTTGTAGAATTTTTGGATTTAGTAATTTGCTGAAAGCATATCATCTTTCAAAATCTTACATCATTAAAAATAAAATTTGCATAGAATGAGAAACTTTCATTTCTGCATCTATCTTGCATCAAAACAACATATGTCTTTCGAAAGAAAACGGGCATTTTTAGAACTCCACAGTCCTTTCATCTTTTTCCTTTTCCCGCTCATCATCTTACATTCTATGGTTTCCATTTCATTTCAAACATATAAGACTTTATTCATCAAAACTTTTTTTTTATTTACTAAAGAGATAAGCTGGAGATTAAAGCTTTCGATTCAGTTTCTCTTTGAAAGGAAGAAATAATATTCGCAAAGCTCTCAACATTTTCAGTTCTTTTATGAATACCACATTTTTCATCAATCACGCATAAGCCAGATCTTCACTTTCATAAATGTAGGGTAGCGTATTTACTGATATCCGATTATAATTCGTATGAATAGCGTCCTCGAAAAATTTTCGCAAGCTCTTTCTGAAAGTGTTATTTCACCAGCCCGCCGCATAAAAATATGTGGATCTTGAGAATGCCTAGAACGTCTGCACACCATGAACTAACCTTTCAAAATCAGAAGAAAATAATTTTTTTTTTTCAAGAATAGAAACATTTCTATAAAAAGATGCATAAATTCTTGAAGGATTTTGCAAGCGGGACAAAATTTCAAAGAAGAGATCATATTGTTACGAATCTGTGATGCGGCTTCCCAGCATAGTTGGTTCCATAGGAGGTCCCGGAGTTTGGCGATAAACTTGGCGACAATTGGGCGACTTGGCGACAAATTAGGTGACTTTGGCGCCAAAATAGATTATACCCGAAACATCGAGGATTTTCCCGATCCGTCCAGTAGGAGCCGAGATACGCCTCGAACGTTCCTGATTGGCTGAGAGGCTCCTAGCCCCGCCTCCTGAGACCTATAAAAGGAGCAGCCTGCAGCTGCTGGGTCGTCGTGAACCAGATCGGTAGTCGTAGTCAAAAGCGACAGAGGAGAGTAGTCGGAATCGACGGTAAAGAACTGGCCTTCCAGAGAAAAGCGGAGCAGCGACGGAGTGAAGCTAGTACTGAACTAAGCTGTGCGCTACTGTCTGCAGTAGAATCTGCTGTTGTTGCTGCACATCTCGGTTGAAGATAATCGTCTTCTGTGCTGTATATAGTTGTCGTCTTTGTGCTGTCCTATGTGTCTTCGTGTAAATAAACGTCGCTGTTTTATTTTCTACTGCCGCCTGCTGATTGAGCGTTCTTCACACCATATAACTTAAACTATCCAAACGAACCCCGGAAATTTCGTAACAATATTTTTGCCTTAATGAAAAAAAATCTAAGGCCAGTTTATCAATTTTATTTGAAAACACATTTGGTCTGGCTGTTATAGCCAACGGAAGTAGTCCACTCTAAACTTTCTCGTATATTCCATAATAAACCTATGATCCCCCCTCTCCGTTGCAATGAAAGTTGTGGACCTTGAGTTCTGCCGAGAACGATACCAATGCTCAGATATTTATTTTTAAGGTCCTTTGGGCATTACATTCCTTAATTACAGTGAAGAATATTGAGTACGGGTTTCAGTTTTAACCAAGTAAAATTGAAATCGGATGCAAAACTTCAAATTAAATGACAAGGTCACATGCCAAAATTTATTCACCTTAATCACTGCGTTCTTGAGTTATCTATCATTCTTACATATGCGATTGTGTTAACAAATAGGTGATCAATCTGTTGTTGTTTCTTATAGCACTTGCCAGGACAAGACAACGATTTTAAGCCTGTGCTGGAGCGTTTCTTGTTTTTTTTTAGTATCGCCAACTAGGGCCACTTTGCTACTCACGCGTCACTCATTCGCTAGCACAACCCCTTTTTACAGGAGGGCACATTCACACATCTCACAGATAGAACAACGGAAGAACAACCATGCCCAAACCGGGACTCGAACCCAGGACGCCCAGATCACGGGGAAGAAGTGCTACCCCCATAGAAGGACCCCTACGCCAGGATCAATCTGTTGAAGATTCTGATTTGATTCTTCATTCGGTACACTTTGAAATACACTTTAGATGTTAAAACTACGTATAGATTTTTCCCCATCTAGCTCCGTAGGTTTTGTAGTAATTCACTTGTATTCTGACAGTCGAATGGGTAAACTTTCTCTAAACTGATTTCATTAAAAATTTAATAGATATCTACAGATTTGCTGTAAAAATCATATACCATATTTTATCTGTTTAATTCAAAATATTTGTGAGTTATCGTGTACAGACATAGACAAAGCAACAGACAGGCATAATTCCAAAAATGTGTTTTTCGGAATCGGGGAAATCTAAAATTTGATGATTTGTCTAAATCACGTTTGAATTATTTTTTTCGAAAATACAATGTTTCTTCTTACTGTACCTTGTATACGAGAAATTTAAATATGATCCTTTAATAATTTTGTAATAA
Source organism: Argiope bruennichi (assembly GCF_947563725.1). Classification (NCBI taxonomy): domain Eukaryota; kingdom Metazoa; phylum Arthropoda; class Arachnida; order Araneae; family Araneidae; genus Argiope; species Argiope bruennichi. The sequence continues at coordinate 28,057,729 of NC_079158.1, read as the reverse complement.
ATTGCAAATATTAAGAAAATTTATTCTGATTATTATGTATATGATAATATAGAACATATAAGTATGTAATATAAAAATGTAATCCTCATTTTAAATTCTTCCTACAACGATAAAAGTGCACCGCATATTCTTAAAATTTGTTTAAAACATTTCTTTCTGCTTATATTTTTTTATGGTTTATTCCGAGTTTATCACTTTGAGGATGAATATAATCTCATTTCAATAAAAAGAGCCAGCATAAAGCATATCGAAAAAAAAATGTTTACGTACATCATTCATCGTCATCATTAATCTCGTTGCCAGATGCATATACATAATTCATATTGTTCGATTTCGTGAAAGAAACGGCTTAAACCCAGAAATATCTCGCCAAACTACGCAAACGATAATATTTTCTCAAAATGTTTCCTCGGGGAGTCTGGAATAAAAGAACATTCGTAAAAATATGTTGTGACAGCCTGTCTTCTACAGCATTCTTATGAAGGGGGGAAGTGAAATTCCTTTACATAAATGTGTTTCAGAACTATGTATTTATACTTGAGTAGAATTTTTAAAATACTTTTATTTCATAATTTCTTTTGACTACTTAAAGCAAAGTTTGCACAAATCTCTTGGCTTGAAATCATAATTCAGGAGTGAATCTCGAAGTAAAAAATTCACAAGCACTTAAATAAATTGATACAGAAACATTCAAAGAAATATCAGATAATGTCATCAAATAATGTATTTTGCTTCGAATGAATTATTTATATTATTTACAAGCAAAATATTTAAATGCGATGAAGAAATTTTATCTGCTAATAAAACGCATTTTTCATGAACGTGATATGAAAAATAGTCGAAAAAAAGAAATTAAAGATTAAGACAAATACTTTTAAGGACTATTTAAGATTCAAAAATAAGATGAAAATAAGTCCTTATGATTGTAACTACTATGCAAATCCGAAATTTTTCCTCGAAAATAACATGTTGCAAAATGTTTTTGTACTTCATAAATAAATTTATAAATACGAAATTACGAATGGAGAGACTGTCTAATAAATGTTTGATAATGTTTTTCATGACTTCATTTCATTAAATATGCATTTCGAAAAAAAAATGATTGTGTTTATTTAACATTCTGATTGTTTGATTTTTTTACTGTTTTTAATCAAACATATTGCATAAAATATTACAAAACACTTTACTTTTGACATCCATCATGCTAATAAGCTCTATGATCTAAGCTTGTGTAACAGAATCAAAATTTGGAAATCAGAAAAGGAAATTACCTTAATATAAAAGAATACCAGAATAAATTTTTGAATAGATAATTTTAATATATGAGTTATAGAGCAATATATTATATTATATATCATGAAAACTCTTGACATATCCGTCTTTATACATATATGTGTTTATATATTTTTTAAAAAGTTCAAGAAGTAAAAAGGTTATTTGATAGTTAAAAAATTGAAGAAAAAACTAATTTTTTTAAAATCTTGAGAAATTTCAAGGCTTTAAAGAAACATCAGTTTTGAATGAAAACTTCAGTTTTGTGAATGAAATCCGTTCAGTGTTAAAACTAAATAATCGAGAGTTTCTTTCCTTTTTAATCTCTGTGCACTCGTAAAAGTTTTCCTGAGCTTATTGTTTAAAATTAAGTGTTAATATTTTTGTATTTAAGAGAAATATATTTTATCAAAAGAAATGTTTAACATAAAAGTTGCACTACATATGTATTAAGTTTTTATATATAAGCAAATATGTTATGAAACTGAAAATTTCTTATTTTTTTAAAATCTTCAATCATTTAATGCTAACTCGTATTTCATAATGTTTTTTTAAAGATACTTATATCACGTACAAGACGATTTATGTGTATCGTATTATTATCGTGTATCGCTTTATTGTACGTGATTACGTTTACTTTTGCAATTGGATAAAATTTTGTAATTTAATAAGAAATTGTAATATTAATTCCATTACTTTTTCAAACGTTGCGATTTAAATAATATTTGCTAAATTTTCAATCGCTTTCCTAGAATTGCCCTGTCTTCCCATTTCTTATCTTTCTTAATTTTTTTCTATAAATATTATAAATAGTTCTTTCATCTGGTCAAACGTTTATATGTAAGGTTCATTAAAAGAACGTTTTGAGATTCAAACAATAATAATAAATAATAAATCTATCTTTGTAGAATATTACAGTAAAAAAATATTTTTCCATTTAAAAATAAGAATAATCTTATTGATCTTATAAACAAACATTGAGACATATAAATTTGTAATTATTTAACATTTTTTTACAAAACTTCTTTTTCTTAAAAATTAGATACTTATAGAAATTCCATTTTAATAACTTATATATGTTTATCAAAAGTGTTTTTTTAGATGTAAGACTTGTAATTAAATAGGAGTTTTCGAAAAAACATTTTAGCTTTCTAAAAATTTAACTTTAATAATTTTAATAAACTTGTTTCCATTTTAATGTATTTAAAATAAAATTTTAAAAAATGTTATTAAATGTCATGCAGTTTGAAAAATTAAAAAAAAAACATCTTCCCTTAAAAATACATTGGTGTGCAGAAATAAATAAAATTAAGTTTAACAGAAACACGAGGCTTGTAAAATCTGTGGTTCAAGAATCCATGGGATTGCAACGGAAAAGGAAAACCTTGTTTTGAGAAAATGACAAAATACTGAATCCTTTCTATAACAAGGACTGTTTTTAACTGCATTTTTAAAGTCAATTTATAAGCTTCCAGCTTTTCAAACTTAAACACATTATATCTTTCTATAATCAATGAAATGTCCCTTATTTTATGAGACTCAAAGTGAAAAACTGATTTTTTTAAAGGTGCAAACCATCCAGTTCCTTTAAATTTTATTCACGTTAAAGCGACAATCAATAAACGAACTACAACTACCCACCCAATAACTAATTAACAGATGCGTTAGAATTTCAAAATTCGCATTTCATCGTCAAAGTCGCAGACTACTATGTATAAACCGAGTATCCCTCATATCTAACAGAATCGTGATATGATGTCAGATTCCTTCCAAGCAATGTCTTTCAGATCACAAATTGATAAAATGAGCGACATCTCGCAATCATCTGTCCATCTGTTCTCACGGTTTTAATCCAGTGATGATTTAGGACGCCTCCATTAATATCCCAGCTCACAATCCTTGCAACGTATCAAACGATCACGAAAACCGACGATTATATCATTCCAGCTAAATCCTTCACAATAAATAAGTAATAATAATAATAATAATGTATGATTCCCTATCAACGCTGACGAGAGTAGATGGACATCTTATTTGGCACAATTTTTCTTTCTGTATTGTGAAGGTGGCTGTCGGTATTTTGATATTTTCTTTGGTATTTTAGTTCGTGGAAAAATAGTTTTGTCTTTATTCCCCCTGTGGTTATCCTTCCAGATGATATTTTTTGTAACTTATTAAGTGGGTTTATTCTCTCTGAGAAGGATTATCTTCGGGTAAAGGTGACGTTTAGATATGATAAAAGAAATTTTGATTGTAGCTGTATTTCGGTTTTTTAAAAAAAAATTATTAATGGTATGAGTAATAAATAAAATTTTTGATTGTAGTAGAATCGGGATTCTCATGAATTTTGTATCTTTTACTCATACTTATTTTTGTTATTCATTGCTTATTTACCATAAGAATAAATTGTTCATTTATTTTATTATTCATTGCCTATTTATAAGAAGTCCTGTTAGGATACATAATTTTTCGAATAAGGCAGAAAACCATAATGATAGATATGATAAAAGAAAATGTGATTGTAGCTGTTTTTCGATTTTTTTTTTTTGAATTATTGATACATGAGTAACAAGTATAATTTTTTATTGCAGTAGAATCATGATTCTCATGAATTTTGCTTTTACTCAAACTTTTTTTATTATTCATTGCCTATTTGGCATAAGAATGAATTAAAAACAAAAGTTTTCAACATAAATGCGTACTGAGTTGTACTTTAGTTATATTAACGTTCCGTTTTAAAACAACACTAGAACTATTTTTCAATGGAACTCGTAATTTTGAACATCTGTCAGATAACGAGTACCTGACACCTGTTGGTGATTTCACAGATAATCAATTTTTTCACAACCGAATCACTAACTCTCCAGTGTCTTTCTGGATTTCCATTTCAAGACGATCAGCTGCAAATTGAAATTAAACACTGTTGCTATGTCGTGTTCTTCGTTCTGATAAATCATCAAACTTCAAATATTTACTGCGGACCACTTGTAAAACACGTCAAAAACAATTTGTATATTGGGTACGGAAACATTTTTTGCATGATACTTCGTCATTTATCTTAAAAATTGCAAAACGACTTGCTGCGTTTCGTAAAAAAGAGGAATTTATTATGAACCCCCCCCCCCTTTAAAGACTCATATTATCCATATATAAATAGTTTATAAAGATAAAACGCAAAGAATAGAAATTACGCTTGTTCATTTTTATTTTAGTTTTCCGTACGGAAACTTATTTTACCCATCGTATATGTATGTATACATGATTGGTATCAAAATAACCTATTCTAAAACTTTCTGAAAATCGAGAAATTGAATATCACTTTCTTAATGTTTTTTTTTTCTTCTTTCTCACTAAGTACTTATAGAAATAAATATAGATTTGTATATCGTTTAAAGGACAGCTCAGTTTATGTCAGATGAGCTATCTTTTACCATTCCTAAGATTTATGCACAGCTGTGCATAATACTTAAATGAAAATCGTGATTATCAAGAGATCTAAGATTTGTCCTTCTTCTAATATAAAAATACTTTTAGAACCTGGATATCAATAAAAAAATCCTTTATTATAATATTTGCAGCTATTCAGAAACTGAGTCATTAATTAGGCTTTGGCATTTATTTTCTTTTCTAAAGACAGAAATTTCATAAAACAAATTATCAGCAGATAAATGTTTTCTATGGATATTGCATGAATTTGGAATTTGCTTGATGAATTCTACGAAGTAACTTAAATGGGTATCTATTACAGCATTAGTGGAAGCATTAAAGCATTCTGTAACTGGAGACGGGGGTCGAAATGATTTCACGATGTACATTAGCTCTGATTATCAGGTGGTATTTTGTCCTTGAATACAATCATCTTCTCAGAACAATCGTTGTTCGTTCAACAGTATGTTGGCAAATGTCTAAGTATGAACACGTGGTATAAACGAGTTATTCTTTTTCAGTTTCTGTTGTTATTTAAACACTTATTGACTCCATGTCTCTGAAACTTCCTTTAATTTGAAGAATGCAAAAAGAATAAAGAAATATTTTTAAAACAATATTTTGAAATACTTTATTCTTCCTTTTTTGTTAAACTCTAACAGTTATTAACATTAGTATAATTCCGTAATATCTAAACGAAGTAAATAATCATTAAAGGATTGTTCAGGTTTTCAAACTGTTTTTATAACATCTTTCCAACATTTAATATTATAACATTTACCATTTTTAATATTAATATTTTTAATATTTTTGGTAACTGCATGATTTTACAGAATGCATTGTGTTTCCAAAATAAATTCCAATGCTGTTTACAAAAGATAAAAAAGAAAAATAATAATAGAATCATTTCGACTCCATGCCTCTGGCCGTGTGAGGAAATTCATATCTTTAGTTACGGGTTGAAATAGTTTAATTCATGTCAATTGAACTATACCTTTTAAATTGATAAGAGAATAAAAGAAATGAACCCTAATAATATTTAATGATGCTGGAAGTCTGATATTAAACTCTTCCTCTTTCTAGAACAAAGAAATTTCCAACATAACAAAAATTACCAGAAGCTATTTTGCAGCCCCTTTTTAACTAGCAATTTCAAGAAAAATTCCTTTTACCAGTCATCAACCTCAAAGCCATATTCTTTTGCATAATTCAGATTCAAATTCGCCGGGGAAATGGCTTCAAAACTGAAAAATATTTCCGAGAATAATACGAATGATAAATATTTTCTCTGAATGTTCCCGTAGGGATTGAGGAAGAAATGAACATTCGGAAAATATGTCATAGAAGTCTTTCTTCCTCTAAATTTAATAAATGGGTCCACAATTTTATAAATGCTGCTTAGATGTGTTTATTTATCTCATGGGAATATTCCTAAAATATTTTTACTGTACCTTTTCTTTCGAATTTTTAAGCAAGAATTGTTGAAATTACATATCTGAATGTCCCAAACGACAATTTAAGCTCGTTGAAAAGAATTTACATGTAAATAATTGAATGACATTTTGAATCAAAAAAATAAATAGCAACAAAGTTTGTTGAATCATTTATTTGCTACGATAAAGTTAAGGGAAATATTTATAAGCATAAAGACCAAACGCGATGCATATTCTTAATAGCAGTGGGACTAGTATCTGCCGCAACAGTGATACAGAAATAAAATGAGTTTTTAACTAAGAGGTTAGAGTTATGTACAGGATAATTATATGAATACTGAAAATAACGCTTGCATACGTAATAATTGCACTATGCCAGGGCTATGTATTTAAATATCGAGGCCTACTTTTTAGAAACTTTTTCAATAATAAGCCACTTCGACTTCGGTGCACTGAATGTTTTCACAGACCAGCAATTCAAGTTATTTATGGGGAAAATGGGGCAAAAAGGGACTTCTGTGAAAAAGGGCATTTTTTTAAATATAATAAATGTTTGTACAAATGATAACGAAGCGAATACAAAAATGATAACAGCTTCCAAATTAATGCATAACGAAAAATGTCCATAGCAAAAAGTTTTTTTCGGCTAAGTGGGTTGGATCTGAGATAATGCATGAAAACTAACCTTTAGTGAAGCCGCAGATTGGAGCGGCAGATAACAGACGTATTACGAGCAAAACGCCGTTTTATAATATAAGTTATTCATACTTTGTTTTCTGTCATCCTTTGCTTCTTCCTTTCTTTCATTCGATAAGAGTCACTTATTTGCTTATTGAGGTGGCTTTATGTGGTGTTTGCCATTACATGGCTTGATGAAGACATAACATTTATTTTTGCATTCTTTGGGTAATACATATTCATTCAAAATCGTATTATCAGACACCAAATTTTATTAGATAAACGTCAGTAGATTGAGATTCACAGGTTAGGAGCATTGCTCTATACAGCTTCTGTTGGTCACACGTATAATAATCCTCGATTTCACATCAGATATTGTAAAGCATGTTTGCAGACATAGATTTGCTTTCTATAGCCACCATATGGAGATTTTAAACTTTTGAATTTACTTGTTGTGTTTCTACTTCATTTGTGTGTAGTAGAGGACTCAATTTTCACGCCTTCTTTGTAGTTCAGTAGAAATATACTTTAACATAGAAAAAATATTTACTAACAATTTTATTTGTTTATGTAATTGTATTATCCATGTAAAACCGGTCTCTATTTTTGCTTTTGGCTATCGAACAGAATGAAAGAACAGTGAAAGAGATGGGAAAGGCAATCAGTTATTAATCTGATTGAAAAAAATTTTAACTGGAAGGTTATCAAAATATTTTTGTTTGGAAATTCGAGCAGATAGAAAAATATAATTATAGGTATCTTTAGATGCTTCTGTTTTGATTGACAAAAATGATTTTTTTTAAAAAAATATGATACAGATATAGACCTGAATGTTTTACCAGAAATTATTTTCTGGAAAAAAATTATTAAATTGAACGTTTTAAAAAATCTCTATAATTAAAAAATAATAAATATTTTTCCTCATTTGCGCTTTTTCCTTAATTTCCTTTCATTTTATTTAATATATATATTAACATTCCACTGCACATTATACACGATAAAATATCCATAACTTTCTTTTTTTAACTTTTCCTCTAAGAATAATAGTTTGTATTTAAACGTTAATTCAAATATTAAAACCTATCTCTAGTACACAATCCGAAAGATGGGATCAAACAAAATCATCTAATGTCTTGAAAGTTAATATCTAATAGTAAATAGTGATTTAATACATAAATTTTTAACGGATAAATATATATCAAATATAAAATTATCAGGTAAAAGCGTCAGGTACAATCGAATATAACAATTAAGCTTCTCTTGATTCTGCACATTCCGGTATCAAACTGCAAGAACCGATACCCACAACGTATCGGGTTTCATTCTAATGGAAAAAGAATCGGTTACCAGCTGTATCAGATACAAAAAGAATCAGGTTAAATAAGATACAATTGAATATCTGTATAAGCTTGTACATCAAAACCGGGCATCAACCCTATGAATGAGCTATATATTTACTTTGAATAGACATTTTTTTTCTATTCCAAACCAAAGAGAGATTTCATCAAATACGGAATGAAGCTTGTTTATTGAGAGGGATATTTATTTCTTATTCAATCTTATTTCGAAATGTTTTTACTGCTTTGAAGGAAATTGGCTTTTCCGCTCTTTCGCTGAGGCACACATCTTTTTTATATGCATCGTTCCATTTTCCGTGACCTCTTTTTGAACTGTAATGTGTGCCCCATCTTTCAACCATGCAGTTTCATTTATTCAGCAGCTAAAATGTGGGAAGATCTGATCTATTTATTCTCTCTCAGAATGAAAGAATTATTAGAAGCGAAACCCACAGCATTTTTCAGCATATATGTGATGAATAAGAGTCTTATCATCAATCATACATATGTCAAAATCTTATTAACAACACTATACACAGAAGAGGTGAATTTAGCTATCTTGCAGCTCTAGGCAGTGCACATGATGAGGTCTCTGTTTTTAAATTGGTCAATTAAATTTCACATCTCAATATAATTTTATCTTTATCAGCTTGATGTTTTAAAGGTTTTAAGATTATTTCTTTATTTTACTAACTTTGAAAAAATATAATTTTTTACAATAAATTTTTTAATCGATCAGCCTGCGTCCCGTCAACCAAGCATCCAAGTCTTGTAATTGAAAATCCACGCTGATAGATTGTGAGGTGGAACATATGATTTTTTTTTCAGATTTGTGATATCGCATTCTTGCTCAATTGGTTGGAAAGCAGAGGCTTGCCGATAGTTTTAATAGTTGTTGAATTGATGCCAAGTCATCAACCTTTCGGTCCTGATGACCATTTGGCGACACTCTAAGCAATTTGTATTGTTGATGATGTTTAACAGCAATTTGCTGCTTGTGTGCTGCTATTTGCAATGCAGGTGCTGTTTTGATTGTGTTCCGTAAAATAAAACGTCTTTATCCCTTTTTCACTTTTTTTGGTTGTTGTTGTTTTTTTCACCAAACACGAATAGCATGAAAGGATTTTTTTAAATTTTTTTTCGTAACAATGGCTAATTTTCGAAAAGCTAGTTTCCAAGTTTTCTATTTTTTTGCAGTTTATTAAATGACTTAAGCTAATAATGTACATAGTATACAACTAGGATGAACTATTACTGGTCAAAATTCCCGAAGTGATCCATGTCTAATTTTTCCACTCCCAACGGGGGGGGATCCTCAGAGATTAGGATGAAGAGCTTCCGGTATGGTGGTAGGTTCTCGCCATCCTGGTGGGTACAGAAATGGTGTGGGTCGGCTACCTCCCTCCGATGGCTGGATGTGCTCCCCACGGGAAGGGTTGTACTAGGCCAGTGGAAACAACCATAGCTACCATCAGTGTTACTATCGCCGTGGTTCCGTCAATCAGATTAATCCATGTATCTTAGTTAAGGTATTTAATTTTTCCAAATGATATCACAAAAATGTGATTTGTAACTCTAGTCTGGTTTCAAACAGGTCATAGCAACTCTCTGAAATCAGAGTAGTACTTCGTAAGCATACGTAAAAAATAGTCTGAATCAATATGTTTTAAAGAGATAATCATTTAAATGCAGAATTTATTTTTTAAAGTTCCTCAGTTCCCCATTTTTAAAGACAAATAATGGCACATATACACGTCGAACGCAATACAAATAGTTGAATGCAAAAAAAAAAAAAAAAATCGCAATAAAACTAATAAAATTTCATTTTTATTAGATAAAAATTTATACAACGACTGCACCAACATTAAATTTAGATTAATATTCATACATGTCAAACGCATTTAATTGGTTAAATTGACCAAAACTTTTACAAAATATACTTTTTTAATTGTTCGAAAAAAAAAAGATTTTAGGAAAGCAGCAATTATTTTAACCCAACTGAAAGTCTTCTTAGCATATTGTTTTGTATAATTGTACAAAATTTTCTTTTCTTTATTTTGTGACTTAAACTGATTAAATATTTATGTTCTTCACTAAAACATCTCGACTCATTATAAACAACAAGCTTAAAGTTACCAATACGAAACTTGAGCATATCCATTATCATCATCATCATTCTTGTTTCCATACTTTCAAATACAATTCAAAATGTTAGAATTCGCGCAAGAAACAAGCAGCGAGAATTATTTCGCTGAAAATTATAAGACAATAATATTTCCTTGGAATATTCCCGTTGAGTTCCCAAAAAGATAGAAAAAGCGGAAAAAATTTCTTATGGGAACTACTCTATTACACTTAAAGGTCTATTCAGTTGAAAACAATTGGTGAACGTTTATTTATAAACGCAGTTGAAATAATTGTTTTCAATTGAAAACAATTATTTATAAACACAGATAATATAGATTTTTTTTAATCTTAAGTGGGAATCCTAAAAATATAAATTTTAAACTTTAAAATTCTTAAATAAAAATTAGGGATTAAAAAGGCTGAAAATAAAAGCAGATACTTCTTCTTATCGAATGGAAGTAAATATATGCACAGGTACAAATTTAAGCAGAAATATGGAAATAAATATGAAAATTAAATTACAATCTTTTATCATCATTATCGTTAATCCCGCTGCCAGAATCTCAAACATTATTCAAAATGTTAGAATTCCAAATAAACATGTATCCAATGATTATCTCGCCAAAAAAGTATATAAGATAATATTTTCTTGAAAATACACCCATTGGAATTGTAGAACGAAATAACAATCAGGATAATTTGCTGATGGAATTTTGCGCTCTGTTACAGCTGAAAAAAAAGGTGCATTAATTTATAAACACTGATATTATAAATTTTTTTATAGTTAGAAAGAATTTTTCATTCTAGGAATAACTTTATTACTTGTTTTCTTCCAAATCTTTTTTAAAAATTTATGGATAATAAATGTTATATATACCCATGCAATCTAAATTGATGAAAGTAAATATTTGCTAATTTACATGGAAAATAGAAAATAAATATTGAACCAAATTACCTGATGATTTATTCGATTTGTTGCCAAAATAATTGAAATAAAGAAGGAATCTTGCGTTCCAAGGGGATTACAATAGTCATAATCTGATTATAATTATAGAGACTAAAGAAAGGAATGAATAACATATCTTAATCAAAAGAAATATGATGCAAGGAGTATACCATTAAGAGACGGTGATGTATTCAATTAAGAGCTGTTTACTGTTCCCTAAAAGTGCAGTGATGATTTAATTACGTAAATGGCTTCGTTTTTGACATAAATTTTGCGTGAAAATATAACAGCTTTCGGAACTTAGCTCAACTTTTCAGCTTCTTAATTGGTAAAGTATAGAAATTTATCACCTCATGCATATTTTAAGTGATCGTAATTTTACTTGGATATAATATTTTAATACTTAATTTTATCTAGTTAGATTATTCTTCGCTTTATCATAGCATCATGTTGAAGTGCTGCTATAACATGAGTTGATTAATATTATAATATTTAGTAAAACGATAAGATGCTTTTAATTCATTATTGGCTTACCGTGTTATTAAATCATTTTTGAATAAGTAATATCACATTATCAAAATTTCATTAATATTCATTTGTGTATTTAAGTAAAATATCAAAAGGCCTAATTGCAATTATGACATGCAAAACTTGAAAATTACCATATTTAATACATAGGCATAAGGGCATTAAATTTGTGTAATGTTCACTTTATGCAATAAAGATATGTTCTTATAAAAGATACCAAATATGAGAGAATTTGATATAAATTAGATTGTAAGATTTGACTCTCTTGTTTTTTATCAATCAATCACTAGATATCAATCAATGGAATAAATAGTTTGCTGTTAATTTTTCCAAATTAAAACTTCTTTAATGTAATATAAAACAATATTGTATTTCATAAATTTTTATAAAGGACAAAATAAAAATAATGATAAAATATATTTAAATTTGCATCTATTTTAAATATACAATCTTAATTGAATATAAAATTTTTGCCTTATTTACTATCTAAAATCTTAAATCGTGTATTTTATTTATAATTAAATACTAGCTTGCAATAAAATTTCTGCATTAAAAATTTGATAGAAGTGGTCTCACCAAAACTTCCTCGCAATCTCTATAATAAAAGTGAACTTAGAATAAACAGAGAACGTCTTGCGTTCTTGAGAGAGTAGAAAAATGTTAAGAAAAGAAACAGATATTAAAAGAGTAGTAAACATTACACACAAAGAAAGCTAGGAAAACTCTTTTCTTTTTCAAAAGTCAAACATGTAAAGGTTTTTCAATTTTCTTTTTTACTAAGAGTTCTACTTGCGCAACCATTTTGAAACGCATTATTGACTTGGAAGCCCTTCAGGAAAATCCATGTTTTCTCATGAACTGCCTCCGTTATTTATAGAAAAACGCGCAAATACTCCTGATTTTCTACAGCACAGTTGCATTTCTTGTTGTTTCTTTAGCGTTAGCATTCAGTACCATTCTAGTACTTGATGAGTTGCTGAACAATCGCGCGGCAACTCTTGATGAGCAAGTAAAACCCTCTTTTGCGAACTCTGCAGGAATACTTACTTTTGCTTATCCACTCTTCAATAGCTGATGAAGCATACAAAAGATTGCTTTGAGTGTTCAGGATGACTCGTTGGAATGAGTCAAGATGTGTTTGTTCCTTGCGTGTTTTCTGCCTGAGTTTAGGGTTCTTTCTCTCGTAGCAATAGATTCAATTAGTGTGAGTTGGTTTCCCTTTTAGATTGTTTGAGGTAAAAGTTACCAGAAAACGCGAATAATTACCAGATAATCTATTACTTCCCTTTTTGAAATTCCTAGATTATGTCGAAAAAAAGGAACAAACTATTGGAAGTGTAACCGCATCTGAGATTAAAATTAACAAACAGGGAACCAAATTATGGCGATCTGTCATCACAGCACAAACAATTTCATCCTTCTCATTGATCCAAATAAATGTTACTTACAATATAACGTTTATTTATATTTTATTATGAATAATTTTATTTCTTTCTTCTCATTATTTTGTGTATGTCACAAAAAAGAAAAAAATAATAATAAATATATTTCTGATTATTATTAAAATATATCCATTTTGTTATGAGGAGTACTCAGCGTTACTAAAATTATAGAACGGGTACACATATGTCAAAAGTTAGGGAAACACTGATCTATGACTTTATATCCATAATTTTTGCCCGCCGTGTCTGCAGCGATGTATCTGACAAACAAAGGAATTAAAAAAAAGTATAGTAAATATAGAAAAGAAAGAAAGAAAACTAACTTAGAAAAGAAACAAGTTATAAAAACTGTTTGGAAGGCATTTCTTGAGGGAATTAGTAAACAATATAAATTTTATATGACGCTGAGCTTTATACTTATTCGCAAACGCTTTTAATATTTCATTTTCTATGTGGAATATTCCATTTAATGTCATCAAGTAAATAATATCAGAATTAGAAATTGAACATTGTATAATTAAATCCCAAGGTTCCCATTAAGGAAAAGATGAAATATTTTCCGTACAATAAACTACTGTAATTTATTACAATTACAGTTTTCTTTGTTTATAATTTATATAAATATTTATATTTACTATTTATTATATATATATAATATAGATTTTGCTTTTTTCTCTTTATTAAAAATATTTCCATTGACACAGTAATCAAACTTTCTTTGAATAAAGATTCTGATAAAATTTGCTTTCGATGAACTTTAACTGAAAAAAAAGTATTAATTAAAACTCATGAATAATTATTTTAGACAAATTCGTAAGGAATCTAAACTTTATTTCTGATTAACTGTTATTTAAATATAAAATCATGATATTCAACTTTCAATCCTGTATTTAATCATAAGATTAAAAATTATTTTGACAAAAAGAAAATATGCTGTATTTAAAATTAATTAAGATATATTATAATACTTAGATATTATTGAATCCATTAAGAAATTTCTTCAAACTCGTTGGACGTATGCCTACTAAATAAAACGCATCCATTAGATTAAATAAAATTATAATACAAACTATTCTAAATAAGAAAGATTGCTTTCCGAATATTGTTCATTATCACTCTAATATATTTTTCTAATTTATCTTTTCCATCTATATCTCAAATTCACTATATCTGTAACGGTACCAGCCATCGCTAATCTACTTCCAATTTAAAATCAGTGAAGCAAATCATCGAAAGTCTCCTTTAATTCATCTCATGACTCCTATTATACGAAGCGACGGTCACCGTTAATAATTCCATGAAGTGATACAATAACTCAATATTTAGAAATGCCAACTCTTCCATGTCCAGTGAGATATCAGTGAAGAAGGCATTGCTAGCTTCCACAAATAACACCGTCATATATATTAAATAATCCGGATTGGCAACTAACTCCTGAATATGCATTTCGCAGGTAGTGAATTCTCTTTATCAAGTGGGAGATTATTACCGCGCAATCATTGTGTCCCGAGTTCACCGTATTGATTTGGTGACATCTGGAAGGCTTGGATAGCTGTAATATGCATCTCTGAGGGAGAATACAGAGTGCTAGCAAATATTGGTTATGATGTAGTTTGAAGATATTATGTTGTTGTAGAAATCATTTGCGAAACAGGAATTAATATGGAACAAATTTTGGGATGTTTACTTTAGCTACATTACTGACCCGTTTTGACGCACTGGTGGGGATTGCGGGGAGGGGGAAGGTTGTTGTAGGATGGAATTCCTAATTTTTATATTTTTCCTGATAATGGAATCGGCAATTGGATTGGCTTTTCTGTAGGTTGCATAATGATGTTCTGAATATATCTGACTAATATATTACTGCTAAACAAAATCTCAGAATAATCAATGAAAACAATAAATCTTACATAAAATCGATAAAGCAGCGTAATGTGCAGTTTCTTAATATAAGATGAGAAAAAATATGTTTTACTCCAGTCAATGTTAGATGAGTAAATTAACTATGTTTCTCTTATTATTGAAAACTCTCATTTCGAAAAATTGCAGGATAATAAATAGAATGAAAATGTCTTCTTGGTAATTAGAGTTTTTCTCAAAGATAACATCAACGAAAAGGATGCCAGCGTCCTTGCATATGGGTAGCGCTTCTTCCCCGTGATCTGAGCGTTCCTGGTTCGAATCCCGGTTCAGGCATGGTTGTTCTTTATCTGTGTTCTATCTGTGAGGTGTGTGAATGTGCCCCCCTGTAAAAAGGGGTTGTACAAGCGAATGTGCGAGTTTCATCTTCATATGAACTAGAAGTCAGACTTCTGCCCTCTGATGCTCAGGGGTCTTTACCCTCAGAAGCTACTGCACCCTCTTTCTGTGATAACGCGGACTCATCATCATCAACGAAAAGGGTGACATTTTCACTCATAAGCATATTAAAAACTAAGTTCATATACTTAAAAAAAATATTCTGTACTCGTTTTTGTAATAATTTGTAAGAAAAGACTTATTGTTTCAATGACGTTGATTTATTCTCTTATGCGTCCTCTTTCTGTGGCAGAAGTAATAAAATCACTCAAATTTCAATCGCCCGAAACAATTTACAATTAAAATTAAACACTTTAGAATGAAACGTAATGCAATGCTCCAATAAACATTTAAAAAAGTTAGAGATTATTATTTTTACTGTTGATACCTAAGAAAGCCTCATGTCACAGTTATAAACGCTGTTATTGCAATAAAATGGGAAAAGTTTCATGGCTATAACATATATTAAACACATTAAGTCAATATAATTTTTTAATCAAATGGCATCTAGAGGGAAGAAAATATATGTAGCCTTACAACAAACTTAAAAGAATCATTAATAGGAATTTCTTTGCTATATAATCTTAATGGCGTTTAAGTTATCTCTATTATTGTTATACTTTACTCTACAGCATACATAATATATTAAAATAACATTCTGTAGATTATTGAAAGCAGTTCATAAAATGAAGATTGGCATACCAAAAATTAGTTTTATTTATGTGAAATCAAACAGAAAAATTTATAATCAAATCATGAGAATTAAATGAATTATTTATCAAATTCCTTCTGTTCTTAGAATCAAAAAATCACCAAGTAATTATTCTATTATTTGCAAATATTATTACATTATTACTTTCATTAGAAACCTTATACTACTTATGTGAAACTAAGGTATAACATAAAGAAATGTTACAAAAGAATTCCTTTTTATCACTTCAACTCTGTTAAGAAATCCATCTTCTTCGAAATAAGATGTCATTTGAGAAAGTTCAAGTTTATCAAAATTTTAAGAAAAAAAATCAGGAGATAAGAATTATTTTACTCATGCATATAAAATGCTATTTTAAAGCTCTCATAAAAAAAAATTGGAACCTGAATTTGCTACGAATCCCTGGATTTTACGACTGAGTCTCATCTTCGTCCTTTTTAAAGTTATTTCCCTTCGTCTTCCGAAATAAAGTGAAATGAAAAAGTAGAGATGTAAAATTTATTATTTCCGAAATGGAAGGATTCTGACTTTTTTTTAAAGCAGAAATGTAATCCTGATGAAAGGTGATGCAGAGAGCGGAATTTTTCTTCTGTGTCTGGAACCGTCTCCAGGAAAAAGCTAAACTTGAGAGGAAGTCGAAAATTTTGACGTCTTCCATCCGCTTCTTTTACTATTCGAGTTTTTTTTTTTTCCACTTCTGTTAGAGTTACTTCGCCTCTTTCTTTTGTTTTTGTTCTTTCGTAGTATTATTTTGAAATTTTTTTGACAGGAAAATTCAAATCACACATTTTGATAAGAACTCTTAAGATGCCAGAATTTTTGCCATTTTTTTTCTTTGCTATTTCAGATGTTGAAATCTTTTCATTTATCAGCTTCACCGCATGCTTGACGAATGTGAATTTAGAATAAAATATTACTGGCATTTAAATATTTCGGAATAGTACTAAAATTACATGTGTAACTTATTTTCTTGCTGCGCACTCCCATCTTTGAAAAAAGTTGAAATCCATAAATTCATAGTGAAATAGTTACCTGAAATTAGACATTTGCTTATGAAATATAAGAAACCTTTCAGTAATCAACATAATAAAAATAAACATTTTTAGTATTATATTTCCTGTTGAAAAGGACCAAAAATTCTTCGAATTTTTAATGTTCAGGCTATGAGATAAATGATATTGCTTCATCACATATTTATTGTTATTATTATTGCTCTTTTTTTCAATATATAATAAATTAAAATGCCAAATTAAACTAATTACAAAGAAAATAAACCCAGAATTTCCTTAAGAACTATCTTGGCAATTTCCTTCAACGTGTCACTAGCTTGAAAATGCATATTTGTTTACTTGATATTGTTGGCGCATTTTCGCCAAACGTAGATGCCTGCGTCTTTCTGTACAAAACTATATCGGGTAACATTTTTAATATTCCTATCAGAGTGAACCTCCATGATGAGGACATATAGCACATGCTCTACCTTCTCTGAGTTCTATATATATATATATATATATATATATAACAGTAAAATAATCAACCAGCAATTAAAATTCCTTCAAATTCTGGTATTTAGTGAATTATAACGAATGGAAACATCTTATATATTTTATAACACGAACCAATCTCCACCTTTTTTTGACATATCATGTCAAATATACTAATTTATTCCTTATATTGTATAACTGTGCATAAAAAGGGCAATTATTTATATAATACTCATTAAATATATAATAATCATATCATATGTATAATATGAAGAGCTAGCATTACTTTAATATGCTAAATCAGGAAAAATTACTTGTAAAAAGTAAGGAAGAAGTTTTATCAGTAAAAGGAGTTTTTTCATACTTTTATTTTGCTTAATGTCCCATGCAGAAAAATTATGTAGGTATCTCGGATTCTCAGACTATTAATATTTTATTATTGTGATAAATGTATCCTATGAAGATTTAGCACAAATGAAATATGCCTGTAGATGTGTTTCAAGAAAAATACTTGTAAAAAGAAGGAAGAAACGATATCAATAAATAGATTTTGTTACCGTATATTTTCATAGCTAACTACATGTTGTTGTTGTTGTTGTTGTTTCTTATGACACTTGCCATGGACAAGCCCACTGTTCGAAGCCAGCTGATTTAAGCCAGAGGGGGGAGCGCCTCTTGTTTCTGTCGTAGCGCCATCAAGGGCCAAGAGAACGTCTTAGCTACACACACGTCACAACCCTTTTTACGGGGCGGACTTCATTCACGCATTTCATTCACTCAACCACAGATCATAATTTAGACCCGAATCAGAGAACGATCACCCCTGATCCAGTACCCCCAGTGGTATTACTCTCGACATGGAGGACTTTGTGACCACGACAGATTTAACGCGCGTCAGCCACCAAGCACGCGGGGAATCTTCGGCCGGCGGGGTTCGAACTCGCAACCTCCATGATGAAGACATATAGCACATGATCTACCCTCTCTGAGTTCTAGTTCTCGCAACTAACTACATGTAAATTTTGCTTTTGGTTCCATGCAGAAAAATTATGCAAGTGTCTCTGAAACTTAGTCTATCCAATAATTTATTTGTGTAGTGTTGCAAGAATCAAGTTTCTTTCCCCACAAAATTCATAAATTTTATCGATGTATCGGTCATTTATATATCTCAATTTGACTGGTATATAATGTTGCATATAGGAAGAATGGATACTATTAAAAGTAGATGTACAACTACTATTTAAATATACTCATCAATAATAAAAAAATATTCATTTAAATACTGTAGGTAAAATTTAGTTTAATTTAGTTATGTTAAAATCCTATTTCAAAGCAGCACTAGATCTATTTTGGAACAGAAATCATACTTCTGAATCGTGATCAGATGACAAGGATGATATCAGAGCTAGCACCCTCTCTCCCAACTTTCATACTGCACTAACTTACAGACATTTGGTCTATACAGATTGAAGGTGCACCATATCCGTTTACGTGGTGGTTCTTCGATAGAATCTGGTGTTGAGATCAAAATTTTACCACCAAACCTCACAACCGAATGCATGTAAATGAAATTAAATGCTATATGAAAATTCATTCATTGTCATTTTTAAATAAATTGCTCACATTTTGTTTACCGCAAATTCAGGATAAGCGATTACTTAACGATTATATCTTGACTTTGGAACTCGAATATTCGATACTCTATTTCACCCTAACTTAGCAGTATTGTAAAAGGCAGAAAATGTGACGCTCCGCGTTGGGAAAGAGTTCCTCTTCAATTCCGACTTTAAAATAGTTAAAATGCGCAGAAATTTATCAAAAAATGTCATAAATTACAGAAATTCTTTTTTTATCAGTTTGTATTTAAAATTATTCTCAAGTTAGAATTGCTTGTCTGTTAAGTATTTTGTAAATAAAGCGAACGAATAAAACTAAAAGATTGACATAATGAATTCCACTTTGGCTAGAACCGGTCTTCAAGATCAAATATTTGGCGCGCTTTTCTTTTACGTCTCCGCAAACTCAGCTTCATTCAGTTCGCAACCATTATCATCTTTCGTACTTTTTTATTCTCGCTTTTTTACCAGCTGATATTTTTGATACTATTAATCACATTAGTAGTTACTAGTTTTGATTGTTGAATATGTATTCGATTCGTCATTTCTATTCACTTCTAAAATGTCTGAAAAAGAAAAAGTGCTATCACCGACTACACTGTGCACACCTTCAAGACGAGTGAAACCAACGAAAAGTGCAGCATGCAGAAACATATTAAAGGTTTATTCTCGTCTCCGAGAAAATCCTCAAGATTCCATCAATCAAATCGTCGCTAAAGTTTCACATCTCACAGGTGTTTCACAATGAACAGTTTTCCTTTTAAAAAAAGAAATAAAACATTCAGTTCTTTAAGCACCCCAGGAAAGAAGCGACCACGCTCAGTAGGTAAACATTCAGGTCTTGTAAAATATGATGATTTTACACTATCCTGTATTTGGCGAAAACTCCATGCATTTTTTTCGTAAAAATGAGATTTCAACATTAGATAAAGTTTTAAAAGATGTGAACAATGCTACAGATATCTTTTCTAAAAACAATAGCCGAACTACGCTTTACCGAATATTGAAAGATTTAGGGTTTTCTTTTAAGAAACGATGAAACGAAATGAAATAACTTTAATGATTTATTAAAATAATGTATCAATAATATTGAAAAAATAATGAAAATAAGGAAAAAATTAGTTATCCAATAAAATGATAATATAATAAAGTAAATAAATATTTACTATTTGGAGAAAAATTTGCGAGATGAAGTTTCGCCAGCGATCTGCATTTCTAGTAACTTTGTACTTTAAAGTAACCCAGTTCCCCTGACAACGACTGCGATTCGGCATGCCTAGAATATACACTACTGCCAAGTTAGGGTGAAACAGAGTATGGTTTCAAAATATGATTTCCGTAAATTTCTACAGTATGTCTTATTAGGCATAAAATATTATACAATATTTTTACGATTTCTTCGATATTCTGAATGCAGTACAATGTTCTGAAGAATATTGTTGAGCATTTTGCACTAATAGAATGTGCAGATGGAGCAAATTAAAATCTGAATTCGATGTTCAAACGCTCCATTATGGTGGGGCATAAAAATTTATTTAATTGGATATAGGCTCGAGGATCGTCCTCGTCATATGATGATTGCTCAAAGTTAGACTTGTCTCCTGATATTATTTTTGTAACATCAAAGAGAGAAGTTTGTATAATCAAGCTAAATGATTATATTTGTAAAAAATACAATACAAAAGAAATGTAATTTGTATTTATTATTTCGATTCTAGACACACAAAAAATATAACTGAAGTAAAATTTTGGAATATAATTTGAATAATTGTAGCATATACAGAAAAGTCATAGTTTTGAAATTGCTATGAAATATATAAAAAAAAATGAATATTTTGATTATGTTGAAGAACTTGAAAACTTCAATTTTTCACTTCCCTTCAATTTTTTGACTAATAATGAAAATATAAAATGCAAATTTTTTCAGTTTTTACTATGCTACTTTTCGTATTTTAGGCGAATCATCTAAAAAAAGTACACATTTTAATCAAAATAATGTGATATTTTGAAATTGCCAAAATATAGAGTGATCATGATGAGTTGAATGCATTGCAAAATTAAAAGAAAAATTAAAAAGTAGAGAAAAAAATAATTTTCAATAGAAATATTAAAACTAATGAATCTTTACTCTGAAATCCCTCATTTATGTGTTGCGTCTTGCAGCTAGAATAGATTTCACATAAAAGGTATAAGCAAACATCTAAAGAGCTATGAATTGACTAGTACTTTGAATCCAATAAATTATTTCAAGATAACTGATTTTTACAGTCTTTCACATAATATTTCATGAAACTATCGAAAAAAAGTTAAATCTTAATATCGAGTAACATGACTATGACCAAATTTTTTCAATCAATAGCCATCATTCCACTTCTCAACGCCCTCTATCGGATTCAGAAAATAAAAATACTTTGAAATAAATTATTACAAATCGGATTAGTTCGTATGGGACTTTAAAATGGATTAGTTCATATGGACGTCAGCTCTGAAATAAAATAATAATTTTGATAGAATTATAAATAAGAAAAAGACCAGTTTACTTTTCAATACTCATCTGCACTCAATTCTTTTTTAATGTATCATGTTGCCATCTATTGGCGTATCGCAAAACTAAATAACTAACGGAAAAATCCGTTTCTATTATCTATGAATATATATATTAAACCGGAAGTTTTGAAATTTTCTAACCTTTCTATTTATGCTACAGCACGCTAAAAAAAAATTCAAGTTATCGCCAAATTACCTTGAATTGCATCAATGATGTGAAAAATTTACTAATTTATAATTTTTTTCCAATAACTACTCTAAAATGATCTTATTAAAACTGCTTATATTCTATACTGAAGTATTAGCAGTAGTTCAACACAGAAAGTTTATTTTTTTTTTCATTTCAAAACCATTCATTCCCCCCCAGTGTTTTTTAACTTTTTCTCTAAATTTTAAAAATTATTTTATTCATTTTTAAAATTTTATTTCTTAATGTTTTGTAATGTTTCATGCTCAAATAAACTATCTAATATTTCATTATTTCTGATGAATCACCACCTTCTTTTATGTTATTAAAATTCAGAATGAAAAACTTCACTTTAAAAATGTCTTTAAAATGCATTTTAATTTTTATTATCTTGTAGAAGCATATCTTCTTCGTTTAGTTCTTAGTAATGCTAATAGATGGCGCCATAACCAATCTTCAATATTTAAATTTTGAAATCACGTTTGTTGAAATTTAGTTTTTCTAAGTTTGATTATAATTTTTCAATGAAACATAAATTCTATTTAACGCTGACTTTACATGGAAATATAGTCAATAATTAAAAGTTATAAAGATTTTAAAATGACTATGAAAATTTGTTATATTATTAAACAGACCTGTCAAACATTGTCGGTTTTCAGTATTTTGTGGCCCTAGGCAGTGTACATAATAATGCCACTGTTTTAATCGATCATTTTATTTTCATATTTTTGTCCAAATTAATGCGGTATTGTAATTGCTGTATTTTATTAATTTTATAAATATGCATTTGTTTTTATTTATTCATTAGGACTTTAGACTGACTGATTAGTCTAAAGTCATACTAAAAAAAAAAAAAAGTCTCTACTAACCGACAACCTGTATTTAGTATTTTCAGAGTAATAAATCATTCTTCATTGTCCCTAAAAAATTTTCTACATTAATAATATTAAAATTTTCTAACATAACGAAATATTTCTCGCAGTTAACCCAAGAAGCCACATTTTTTTTACAAAAAAAAAAAAAAAAAAAAAGTGTGTTTTTTCAATAGTTATATATGATTTGTTAATTCTATTTTTTTTAAATTGAATTTTTTCGTGAAAATTTTAAAAAATGAAGAGGTACCAAATGGCTATATTATAAATTAAACAACATCCATGACATAAATCACATTGTAACAATTCTGAAATAAAAATAAAAGTCCAATTTTATCAATATATTTTTTACAATGCAAGAAATAATAGCATTTTCAATATTAGCACTATTCATACAAAAAGCCATTTTGGTAGGTATTTTTCCAAGTTTCCAATTTAAATTTAATTCTAGCATCGCTATAGATATATATATCTCGGTCGTTTTTACTTGTATCAAAAAACATTTAAAAAAGGATTTCCAAACACTCATTGTTGCCTTTTGGAATAGTCATATAAAGCTTATAATTGGAAATAAAAACGTGTAGATAAAGGGCCACATGATGCATTGTAGGGTTAACGGTTTTCCGAAAGAAAGAATTGTGTAATTTTTCTAAAAATTGACAGAAAATGTGATGAAAAAGGGGGAAAAAAAGAAATACTTTCTTACACTTTCTTGCCAACAAGTGTGATCCAGTATTTGAATTCTTCTCATCCCCTGTCTGTGACTTCAACATGGTGAGAACCACTCCTCATCTCCCTTTGTTCCCTTGGTCATAAGAAGAAAAGGATGAATTCTTAGAACCCTCGTTGACCAATGTCGCAATGTTTAGTTGCTGTATTTGCGATCTTGAAAGGTCAGATTCCTAGAAGAATTTTCATTAACTCTGATAATTAAAATTATTACATCAAAAAGAAAGTGGTTTTTTAATTGGAAAATCATCAAAAGATCATCATCATTTTTTAATTGAAGAATCATCAAGCTCATCAAAATTGTAGTCGAAGCTTACAATAGCAGTAAATCTAATTTTGAGAAATTCATCGGAATTCAGTATTAAACTTTGCAAAAGATTTTAAAGCAAACAGATATTATGAAATAAAATTCAGAAAAAATTAGAACAAATGGAAAAAGAAAAACTTTTAACTAACCCCGTTTGAGAATTTGAAAAAATGCCCTTTTCAATGATTCAAACAAGTTCGATCAGCAAGTATTTCTGCAAATAACCTTATTTTGAGTAGGAAAACAATAGAAATTGTTACTAAATGGAATTCAAAGATTCTCAATTTTAAATAGTTGGACCCTTTTTTACATTGCTGATGAGGAAGATCTTCTTTTGCAGTAAAGAATGAAAAATCGTTCACAGTTGGAAACTACTATCAACTATTTTGCTATACATTAATTCAGACGGTAGTGAAATGTTAACACATTAGTCGTTGGAAAAACCAAAAGATATGAGGAATTTTCCTACTGACTATGCTTTAAACAAAATATTTCGGATGTTTTTGAAAAGTACCTTCGTAAGTTGGACAGATAAATGCATTCCCAAAATTGACAGATTCTTTATATATTGATCAATGCACCTTCCACATTGTAGATTCAAAGTTAATTGAGATTATATGATCATTTAAGTTGTTAAACTTGGTAGAAGCTCTTCATAGGATTTCTTTAACGTTGGAGAGAGTCAAGAGTGGATGCGTCTTAACTTTTTGAGAAAATGATTGTCCGGAGATTAGAAATGATGAATTTGAGACAATAAATTCTAATGAAAGGGAATAGTTCTTCGTCATTTTAATTGACTTTGAAAATTATGTAGTTTGTGAAGTTTTTACGTTTTTATATCATGGATTCCGATTCTAGGTGCTTTGATAGACACATAATCGAATAATTCGGGCGATGATCAGGATGATAATGAAGGATATGAAATACTCTCTGAGAAAGAGGCCATTCTCAGTTAACAATTAATAGTCATGGATAGTTAATAATTAAAGCTATACCTTCAAATATTGAAGGTCAAAAGAAAATGCACTTGTATTGAAAAAGCAAAGGCAAATTGAGGCAAAAACTCGTATTGAGAATGCTATTTGTGATGTAGCTGATAAGAAACAAAATAAACAAACGATTTCTTTAAAAATTAAGCTTAAAAAATTGATTCTTAACCATTGTGAAAGAAAAAAAAATTGTCTAAGTGTCTTTGGAAAGAAAATGGTCTCTCGAAATCTTTCTGGCATACTGACTAACAAGAATGTTATTTCTTAGCCCTCCCCTTCCTCAAAAGATGTGAACCTTGGATTAGAAAAAGAACGCCTTACATGGCATTGTGATACAATAGTTATAAAATGTTAACTTTTAGTATGATTTTAACATTTTTACTTACTCTATTTCGTGATCCTTTGCAATTATC
Source organism: Argiope bruennichi (assembly GCF_947563725.1). Taxonomy (NCBI): domain Eukaryota; kingdom Metazoa; phylum Arthropoda; class Arachnida; order Araneae; family Araneidae; genus Argiope; species Argiope bruennichi. The sequence goes on along the minus strand of NC_079158.1, from coordinate 28,032,386 downwards.
ATTATTTTTGGGGGGGAAGGGGGACTTTAATCCTTGGCATGGAGTTAATAGTGTCCGAAAATCGAATTTTTGTATTAAACGTATTTTTTCCCAATAAACTGATGTCAAAATTTGAAACAGGAATACAATTTGTCACTACAATTGTAGTCACAAAAATCATGAAACATATTTAAACATATTAATCCTTGCATGTTTGATTAATCGCATTTTCATGCTTCCGAAAGTACAGACCGACAAACGGTTAATTTTATGAAAAATGTGGTTCAAAATGGACGAATCTACACTTTAGATGCTATCCAACTAGGAATATTTATTTCTCTCAAAAATTATACTTAAAAAAATTTTTTTTACTCTGTTTGTTTAAACTTTTTTGCTCATTAATATTTTTTTTTAATTTTTTTAATTGAAATATTATTGAAATTTTTTTTTCATATATAATATATATATTTTTTAAATTTTGTTAATATATTTCTAATAATGTGTTTATTCTGAAAAGATCTTTTCAAAAGGAGCATCGAAAGTTTTTAAGAATTTCCTCTCTTTCATTAACCGATTCATTATCGATTTTAGTTTTTTCGAAATTGCAAGCAATGAGATTATTTTGTATCTTATAAGATTTAAATAAAAAATAATTGCTGCAATAAAAGTATTAGATGTGAAAATATTTTCATCTGAGGTAGGGTAGATATATCAGCAAATACTTTGAAATAACTAAAAGTTATTTCGTAAATTCAGATATTTACTCAAGTGTTAAGCCACTAAAATCATTACTTTTACAATTAAGAATAGATGTGCCTCATAGATTTCTAGAGAACTGAACTGAAAACGAAAGTCAATGTACGTCCTTGCTATTTCAGATATTAATTTTCGAAATGCTGTAAAATTACTCAAGTGAATCTTAACACTGCTTTCCTCTATCTTTTCTCGACCGAAAATCCACCCGACGTGTCAAAAGTATTAATAAAATGTGAAGAGAAATAAGCCGAATTTTTTTCAGGGTCACTATAATTTAGTAAAGACTACGTTATGGTTTGTGAGTTCCATTCGGTACAGGAAAAAAATCATAGCATTGGATTTGTGATAAAAAAATATTTTATCAATAATGAAAAAGGTGAAATCCGAAGAACTCCCTCTAAGTTATTTTTAATTACAGTGCTATCATCCTTACACATGTAGCTTGCCATGCTCTGATGATAATCGTTTATTTTGAAGCCCGACATTTTCTTGAAAGGTCATGGTTCAAGCAGTATTTTGCCATTTAGTTAATTAAAATATTTGCTCATTTATTATCTATATGCTTTGATCTGAAACATTGTTTCCAATAGCTTTCCTAAGTCTCGAGATACTAAATAAATTTGCAGAAATTAAAATAAGGAAAATAAAGTCATAAAATTATTAAAGTGATAGTTTCATTCATTTTAATATGTTTTAAATTAAATATTACAATTTCGTAAAGAATCAATGTATAATCTTTTTCATGTAGTAAAAATTAAAATTTTTATTCTTTATCGACTTTTTTACTTATTAGTTACCAATTTTCCATCAATGAGAAAAATACGATGATTTCAATAAAGTTAAGTTATCTGTTACTTTGTTAAAATTAAAGTAAGAAAAAGTTATATTAAATGTTTTTATCTTTTATGTTAATGTTAATAACACAAAATATATTTATGTAATATTCATTAAAAGTTAAATGTTAGATGAGAATAAATGTTGTATATTTCCTTTTCATGTATTCAAAATTGAAGATTTTATGCATTTGGTGAAATTAAAGTGAGAATGTTATAAAATGTCTTTTATTTCCTTTTTTATTTATTGGAAGCTCAATATATATATGTGAATAGGTTCTCAAAATCCAAAATAAAGCGCTAGTTGTCAATTTTGCAATGCAAAAATTTTTGTGAATATTCAAAAATTATTTTTTTATTTTTAATCAAACTTATTGATTCAGTTTTGGAAGTTCATATCAAAATATGTTTTTATTTAAGCGAAATGATAGCTTTCTCTTTTTATATCGATTCATTAAAAATTTTATTTTTCCGTATGGTAAAAATGAAAGGTCTGAAAGTAATATCCGGTTCTGTTAAGTAAATCAAACTTTTGTCAATATAGCATACTTAGATAAGAACTTTTAAGACAAATGTTGCATGTACAAATGCATGTTTAAATGTTGCAGTACAAATTTTCAAATGTTGCAATACAAATTTAAAGACAAAACTATAAATTTTACATTGTTTTTCCGTTTGCTAAATATATTTTATACCATATAATTGCATATCCATTCATCTTTTATTTTATATATCTCCAAAAATACAGAGATTTCTTTGTTTTCTGTTATCTTACTTCAGAAGTTAAATCTCTTTAGATAAGATAGATAAAGTTTTTTTTTTCTTTGTTAAAATAATTCTGTTTATAATTAATTTTTTCCTCACATTAGATGTTATTTTTTAGCCATAAGAATATTATTTAACTGCATCATCAGAGAAATACTTATTACAGGCACTTGGTACTTTTTGTTTGCTTTCTTTTCTTAATATCTCGCTTGACATTCTAATTTTCGGAAATCATTTTTGAGTTGTAGAAAAATTCTGTTTCTTTCTAATGAATTTTTTTAATGTGTTTCAATAATATCGTAATGATCTGCTTCACTTTTAAGAGGAGGGAAAGAGAATTATTATAAAATTGCATGGACTCTTTTTTTTTTAATTAAATTTCTTGCAAAACCAAACATACTTAAATAGTTATTAAAAATAGTTAAACATTACTTTTATTGTTTCCTACTTTAATTCAAAACACATAAAACTAATAGAATAATACAATAAGGAAGGAAGGAAGAGAAAAACAAAAACATTTATATTGTATTAAAAAAAAGAAAACTTTAATTAAATTTTAATCTGACAGTTTACTTGCTGATTCCTGAAAATCTGAATTTCGATTTTTCAACATTTTGCTGAAAGGAATTTTGCTCATATAGAATGATTTAAAAATTTCTGCAAACACAATACAAACATGTTTTATTTTAAAATGCCCTAGCAGGAACGTCATATATATATATATATATATATATATATATATATATATATATATATATATATATATATATATATATATATGTAAGAGGCATTGTTTGGTTTAAATAGAATGAAATAGAAAATACAAAAAGCGAAATATCCTTATTGGGGACAAACGCGTTTAATTTAGTTTAGTTTAGTTATATTAACATCCCGTTTAAAGCAACATTAGGGCTATTTTGGGACAGACCTCGTAATTTTGAGCCGCGGTAAGTTGACGAGGACGACACCTGAGCTGGCACCCCCCTCTCCACACCACACCACACCAACGGGAGGACGTTTGGCCCTGACGGATTTAGAGTGCAACAGACCCCCTTACACGGCGGTTCTTCGTTGGAACGGGGTCTCTAAACTGAAACCCTACGGCTCACAAGCCAAGACAATACCACCAGGCCACCACGGCCCGCAAACGCGTTGAGAGAGAGAAATGATGTAGTAGGTAATAGTGACATAGTGGACATGCGTTTGTCCACTATGGAGATAACCATATGGAGAAAGTCCATATGGTTTTCAGGACTGACCTTGCAAACGCTCCACAATTTTTATTTATGGTATAACACTAAATGGCATTCTTATCTGCATGTGCTCATGTAAAAAGCATTCTTTGTATGTGTGTTTGACTTATTTGAAAGTTTGCTTAAGGTCTTTCAAGAGATCTTCGGTGATATGATTCATATTAATACATGGTGAACGTATATTCTTCATTCCCTAGGGTAAATATTACTATAAAAAGGAAGAAATTATTATGTGAGATCAATCTAATATTATATAATATTTAAAATTTAGATTAGTTAGAACCATATAGGGTGAGTTTTATTATTGATGTCGTTTCTGACAAAAGACTTTTATATCGTCATCATAACGATTTTAAATATTCATCAAAGCTTACATCCCAAGTAGCAAAATATGGTGTATAATATTGTATGATAATTGTTTCCAATATTCAATCAATATTATACAACGTTGCAGATATTGTTTAATATCTTACAATATTATATAATATGTGTGTGCAACTAAGGATTAAATAATTACACAAATTAAAATTACTGGAAATTTGATAAATATTAAATTTTCTTTATTAAGCTATTAATATTTTTTTTATTTCTCAACATGAATGAAAAGGATCAACGTGGTCAAATTTTTAATAACATTTGACTATTAAAAATTTTGGTTCAAAACAAAAGAGAATATTATCATTAAAATATCGTATTTATGTTGTCAACAGAAAAAATAAATTCACTGGAAATTGTCTAAAAAATAATTTATTTAATAAAATTATTATCAACAATATGATTTCTCACTAACTGATTAATCACATTTCCAATACTAAATAGTTCTCTACAGTTGTCTACAGAAAAAAAAATGGTACATCTTTACTTATACAATATTATTTTTCCTTCATAGCTATTGCCATCTACACTCTCAAAATAGAAATATTTAAAAAAAATTCTAGAATATTAAAATAGTTAATATGTTAAGAACACTTGTAAAAATAGAACGTGTGCACTGATCTGTGTCATTTGCTTTTACTCGTTCTATATAAATAAGAATACTCTTCATTGAGCAAATAACAACAGATATTTGATGACAATAAATACCATTTAATATAAAGCATATATGTTGGTTTTATAAAAACCATTTAGAATAATGATAAAAATATTTCATAGAAACATTTTTTTTTGCAAACAACTGGAATAGATATTTGCATCGAACATTTGAGCAACTAGATTATTCCAGATCATTCTTTGGTTTTAGCCTGGATAATTTTTAAATTGTTCCCAATTGTGTTCCTTTTGCCAATGCATATGTACCTTGATGTATCCCAATTATTTTCAGAACTTTAATGGAAAATATAGAAATATTTGTTCGTAAAATAAATAGTAATAATTCGCATTAATAATTTCAATAAAGGTAATTTTGAAACACCCTGCATCATTTAGCTAGTATGATTTAATTTTGAGAGCTAAGAAATTGCACTAAAATAAGCACAGAATAGTATTAAATGGAAAGTCAAGTAGTGAAACACTACATTCAATTGTTTTCAGTGGTGGATTTTCAACTAGGCACTTGCCAAAGACTCCAGGCAGTTGAATAAAAAATGTATTAAACTAATTCTAAGTAAAAAATAAAAATTCTGTAAATTTTAAAAAAGTAGAGCTAAGAGCTAAATATGCTTAATTCAATAGTTAAAAGAATTATTAAGTTCATTAAGTTATGATTAATGACTTATTTATAATAAATTGAAATACTAAATATTCATTTTGATGGTGATGTTACATTTCATTTGATTGAATCTCTAAACTAAAAAATGTTAATGTTATCTTTGTTTGAAGCTTGTCATTTCATTAATATCTTTCAGATTAACTAAATCCTTTATTTAATAAGAAAACTATGTATTTACTAATATATATGGATTAAATTTTCAAGAAATTATTTATTTATAATATATATTTAGAAAGTTATAAAAATAAAATAAATAATTAACATATGGATTAAGTTAAAAATGTGCAGAAATGTGAAAATAAATTATTATAAAACCGGACTCTTAGAGACCATTATCTGAAATTGCAAAATGATCTGAAATAATACAAAACGAAAATTGCAAAAAGGATGATAAAGAAAACAGATATTTTAGCTAAAAAGGTTTACAAATTATTCTGTAATGCATATATTAAGGAAGTATAATTTCAAATTTTGCTAAGATTCTTGTATTCTGCATGAGAGATTTTAAGTATCGACTAGCACAGATTTAAAATTTGCAGAAAGAGCTGAGACTTGAAAATTGTTCAAATGTATAGGTACCGATATTGCGAAAGCTTCGTTCTGTTTGCATAGTGATTTGCGTCAGGATCTACGAAATAAATGGAATGAATGTAATAAATGAAATTCTTCATATAAAATGAGAGATTGGGAGATCACACTCAATCGAATGTGTCCTTCCATGCTTCAGCTCTTTAGTTAAACATAACCTTCATTGAACGATGTTCCATGTTTAGGTTGTGCATCATCATTCTTTAAATTTGTACCCAGTGTTTTGAAACATCCTGTATTTCTAATAAGGCTTATTGAATTTCTAATTCAACTTTTATTGTGATATAAGGTAGGGTTTGTTTCTAAACGATGATTAAAGTAATAGAATATTTTAATTAAAAGTACTCTTAACTGTTGAAACGGAATTTTAAAAAAATCATCAGAATCAAAAAATGAAATAGCTTGACAAAACTTTTTATGATGAATTTGCATCATTATCAGTTTTTAATTCTAATTTTGTTTCTGCATCAATATATTACTTTTGCGTTGTCAATATTTTAGACTTTCAAATAGAAGGAGCATTCAAGTATTTATAATTATCATTTCGAAAAGTATAATTATTAATTAATTTAATTATATAATTCTCTCTAAAACATTGGAAATATATAACAAAGAAATGAGTACAAAAATCCCTCTTCTCCATTTCATAATCAAATGCTGACCATCTATTAAGAAATAAAGCTTACTTCTCTAATAATCTACAATTGCTAAATTTTTTTAGGAAATATTTAATTATAGAGTTTTAATTTTGCAAATTTCTTAAAATGAAATCATATTAATAAACGCAAAATTAAGAATAATTTTTCATAATTAAAAAAAGAAATTGGTTAAGAAACGATATTAAAGTCATTAAGTTAATTTATTAAAGCAAATTTTAATAGTTTCATCCTAATGCGTTCAGAAAAAAATTGTAAAATTCATCGTACATTAATTCAAAAGTGAATGATATTAAAGTCGAACTGTTGCTATGTCTTACCAGATTAATCAACTTTTAAATTCGAACAAGTAAATATTTTTAAAAAGTTATTTCTTTATGTCACTTGAATGTAGATGCTTATTGAAAAAATTATATTAAAATAGAAACGATAATGTTTTTCCATCAAAAAATGGAATTATTCCAGACAACCTGGACCATTCCCAACAACCGGAGCATACACGGTAGTATACTGGAATTATATATACATATATTCAACATTATTTGTGGTTAAGGAACTTAACCTATAAAAAAAAATTTAAGTTTCACAAGTATAAATTCTTTACTAGAAGAATATGCATATTTTCTCTTGCGAAATTTTTCTAGAATGATTGCCACTAAAATTTAAACTATTCTATTATTTACATTCATACATAATAATCATTTATTTTAGACTTCGCCATCTTTTATGAAATGTACAGAAATTAGCTATACGTAATCTTATCTTTAATCTATCTAATCTGATATAATCCCTGTTAATGATATCAAAATAAGATCCGATAAGACAAATTTATTATGTCTCTTAAAATAATTCTGTAACAATATCCGATATTTTTTAGTATAAAGCAATTCATTTAACTAATCTTTAATCTTGTGGCGGTAACATTATAAGCCAGTTAACATCTTCCGGAGAAGAGTGTACACTTTTGTCTAGTGGCTTTGTTACTCGGCTATGAACCCTAACGTTGCGAGTTCGAACCTCAACCTGCACAATCTAAATCAAAGCCAAAATTCTAACATAAACTTTACAAGGTCATAAATATATGCTCAATACTATTATGGAGTTTTATTTATCTTTTTCTATTTTCTTTATGTTTCTAAAATGCAAACTATGCAAAAAAATTTATGAAATCTTGAATAGTTTAATCTATTAAATATTTTAATTCTTTTATTATCTAATTTAAAGACTCTTTCTATTTAGTAAATTTATTTCTTGTTGCTGCAATTAAGAATGTATCGAACATTTGATGTACTCTTGTATTATGCATTATTTTTGAAAGATACGCTACAAAATATGTAAATCTTATTGTTTATTTTCAGCTCATAAGTTTCACTATATAATGTACAGGCAAGCTGTTAAATGGTTAAAATTCCTTTTATATTTCGGACATTCCTTGTAAATAAAGGTTTCTTATAGTTGATTTTCAAAGTCAGTTCTAAGCTTCAATAACTACATGCCAAAATTAAGACAATTGAATTAATTACGTGCATCGCGAGTAACATATCAAAAACTAATCCATAAATTCATTTTGAAATTCTTGAAACAGCTAACAAGGAAGGGGAAGAATATTACGTCAAAGCAGGAGGAAAACAATACAACCGTATGTCTTAAACGACATACAATTAAATCTATCATATGAATGCGTAGATATATGAAAAGGCACATTTCCTTTATTCTTTAATTAAATGTAAGTTGAATATCACTTTTTTACCAAGAAGTGAACAGTACATTGGAAGTTCTTAATAAATTAGCTCTTAAATTGCAGTTAAGTTTGTCGTGTGATTACAATATCACGTAAAGTGATTTCATTCATAGCTAGTTTATTTCTAAAGGGCACGTGTCTATCTATTTAAAGTGATTAAATATATATTTCTTAAAAATAAACTGTTTGACAATACTTATTAAAAGATAATTAGCAGCTTAGAAAGCTAAGGCGATGCAATATTTTTTTATATTATCAAAATTAATTCTGTGACAGGAATAGGCCATAATAACTACTATGTTTGACATTTTCCTCTGTAGAGGGTATTCGCTTTTACTGTCCCAAATGAGATTTGTCAGGTAGATGAACTCCATCGGCTCAGAATCCTATTACCTTTTAAATTATCTTATTTGGCTCCATCCTTCCTAATGGAAGAAAATCATAGAATATTGGTCTTTATGACGAGTATACCGTGTAACTGGATATCGAGATATATTTTGCGTAAAGAACCTAAAAAAATAACAACCTTTCAACTTAAATGTATGCTTATTTGTTATAAGGCATTTCACACCTATGATCATTCGCAAACGATAAAAGTTCTACGACTAGGATTCTCAAATTATTAAATTTTAGCCACATAATTACCAAATTAATTACCACATAATAATCAAATTATTAATTACCACATAAATAAAGATTAAAAATAAATGTTCTATCATAAAAGTATTTGTAGATTAGAATTCAATGATTTCTCAATGTAGGTTTTTGTATTAAAAAAATAAAACATTTTAAATTTCTAATATTCAATTATTTCTGTGTACAAAATGTCTACATAATAATAAAATACAAATATAGAATATACTGCAGTAAAATCTATGACTGTAAATATTAAAATATAGAGGTCTGTGTTTCTGTATCAGAGCATACGATATTACGAACTTAATCACCAAGCTGAATTTTTATGGGCCTACTATTTGTCCAGCCTTAAATATAAGATTAAAGATTAAAACAAAATGTTAAAAAAGGGTACCATTTTTCACTTATTTTAAAAATTCTTTTAAATGTCCTGTACAAAAATATCACCAAATGTAATGTACCATTTATGGTATATGTTATTATGACTTGAGAAATGTACTGTATTTATGCATCTCGATATGATTACTGCGATTCGTTATTTGTATTAGTTCAATAGTTCTACTTCTGATTTAAACCACAAATTTAGCTCTAAATAACTGTACAGGAATTCCTCAAGTTTAATCTTTACTTCTAGATAATAGTTTAAATATCATACTAATATATGTTTAGGTAATTAAAATTAGCATAATTAATCAGAATTTAGTCTTGAACTTTAGTTACTAGTATCTTTTGTTTAGAAGCTCTAGATTTATCGTGAATTTATTTTAATCCCATGGTACAATTTTCATAATCCTGAGATGCCCATCAACAATCCTTTTATGTCAATCAATTACAATTCGGCAGCTTGCATCTCTTTCAGCATGTTCTCAGCTTTACATGTCTCAATCTATAGACACAAAAGGCACTGTAAGTGGATTGTCTTGACGCTATATAATTCATCGATTATATCGCCATTAACTTCCGAGTAGATTGAGAAGTATTGTTTACATCAATAAATTTACCGTCATTGGTAATAAACAGGAACATATTAAATAAGCAATCTGTGTAAGGCACCCATCAATGCCACCGATGCATTCGATATTTATATCTCGATCTGTACGGTTTCGGTCTTGGAAACATAAATCTTTGCCTGTACACCAGCTTTTCAGTAAATATGGGCTCTTGGGTCGTCAGATCATCGCAAGTTGCGTTGACCTCCTTCTTCTTTACATATGCCATAACCATTTTGTTGGTGAAATACCTTCTGGCATTGATGACTTTAGACTGGAATTCTTGCTTCTGTACACATAAATCGTACCACATGCGAGTTCGATTTCTGAGTTCTTCGACTGCCTCGACCATTCTTTCCGGACCAAATTCGTTTATTCTCTCTGTAAGTCGTCTGTTGAAATATTTATAAAGGATCATGTCTGCACTGTTGAATTTCACAAGTCGTTGGTAGAGATCACTGCTTAGCTTCCTTTTGAATCTTAAAAATGCAAAATATGAATAACATAAGGATAATAAAACTGAAAGAAATAAAAACTTATCTATATCTATATACTTATAATAAAGCTCAATGTGTGTGTGTGTGTGTGTTGGCGCTCTACAGGCCAGGTCATTTGACATACAGCTATCAAATTTGGTACATGTATACCTTAGAGGTCGGGAATGTGCACCTGGGGTCTCTTTTTTTGAAATTTTAATTAGAATTTTAATTATTAATTAAAAACTAACTTTCCCGCCAAAAGAATCTTCCATTTTTCCCACCGCCAACTTTTCCGCCAAAAAAATCTTCCATTATCCCCAGCGCCAAACGAGAAAGGCTTCCGTTGTTTTTTTCTCCCAACAGTAATGAGGCTAGGGTTAAAATTTTTCGGCGGATTATTTCAATCGGTTCTGCTTATTTTCTTAATGTTTGATGCATTTAAAATTAAATATTGTTAATGAATCAATCTTTCAGATTCATTCTGAAGTACTTTTGAATTAAAATAAAACAGAATAAAGGAAATTAAAAATTTCTAATCCGCATAGCGTTACCCCAACTGGCGTAGAAAAAATCACGTATTTGCGTTACGTAACCGGCGAAGAAAATTCACGCATGCGCATTCTGTTCTGATTGTTGCCATGACAACATGTATATGCTTATAATTTTAAGTACAACGTTTTTTAAGTAGTTTTTTTAAAACCTGTTTTCAACCGTTTATTTTAAACGATTCGTTTTATTTTCTTAGTGTTTGATGCATTTAAATTTAAACATTGTTAATGAATCGATCTGCTCATAATGAATCTAAGAAAATTTTGTTGACCAACTCTTGAGATATTACATAAATTTAAAAAAATATTCTTTAGTGCCCATAAAGTTTAAACGCTGAGTGACTCCATTTTCAGTAATCAGATTATAAAAAAATGCTTTGTTTCAGTAAAAAATATTATTATATTAATTGAAGATAAATTCTTTCCACTTTAATTTAAAGCATAAATTCTACGGGTGCTAACAGAAAATGAGAGAGATACATATTACGTTATGACTGAAGGCCTTTATAATATTATGAATGAATTATATGATAATCAAAATTTGAAGTTTTAAAATATTTTGATGAAGAAGCTATTAAAGTAGAAATTGCATAAAATATTTAATTATTAAAATTTTAACGAACATTAAGATTGGCGAACCGGCTGGTCGCCAAAGGCGGCTAGTATTATATAAACAGATAAGAAATAATTGTATAAAGAAAGAAAATAATTGTATGAAGAGATAAAATTAGAAAAAAAACCAGGCATCTTTTAAAATACTTCATTTTATTTGCTTTAAAATTTTTATTGAATTTGTTTCTTTTGGATCGATAATCAGTTGACTTTAATTTCAAATTTTCATTCACATCCGTCACTAAACATATTAGTTTTAAACTATGTTAACTCAATAACGTCTGACTAGTTTACTATGAAAAAACAGAGAGATTTTGCAAGTTATCATTCCAGGCCATATGAAAAAAACCAAAGATCTCTTGATTATGCAAAATTTTTCTTTCACCAGCATTTTGTGATGTTTGTATAAAAATTTAATTTGCTACTGAAATAGATTTATTTCTTTTACTTTGTATTAATGGCACTACGCATGATTATAGAATACTTTATAAAAATAAGTTAAATTTCTGACATGTACAATTGTTATTTGTTCCATTTAATATTCTTTTTAATATTCATAAATAAACAAATACATGCGATTTACAAACAGCGATATAAATACTTATCATTATTTGCAACTATGTTCTGAATAAATAAAGCTTTCTTCATAATATCTATTAACATTACGAAAAGAGGAAATCTTAAAATATATTTTTACAACTGGAATTCTGATGTATAAGCGGAAAAGTCCTTCTCCAACCCACGCTGTCAAGTGTTTGCTGATTTAAAGGGAGTGTCGCGGTGCTCTTGAACTTAAGGTTCTTACCCTCCGGACATAGCAGATGAATAGAGTAATGGCATGGCAATGAACTGCAAAGGCTCGTAAGGAAAAATTTGAAATTCCTTGAAGAGTCCTGAAATATACTACGGCGATATACAAATTATCGGGTCCAGAAACAAAAGATATCAATTTATTAGTCAATATTTATTATGCTTTATTCAAAGGGATTCTAGCGACTGCAATGCATTTAAAACAATGTTGTTGTTTTTTTCTGATTACCAAAGCATATCTGATTACCAAAACATTATATCGCAATTAGATGTAATAAATTTTATTTTTAAATAGTCACAATGAGTCTTGTGGATTTAAAAATGTTTCCTTATAATAATTTGTCGAAAATATAATGTAAATGAATATTTTACACGAACAATTTAATTTTTGTGGTGTTAAGAATTATTGATGAATGCCAATTCTATAAGTTTCTGATAGATATTATAACTAGCAGAGGGCTTTAAAGCTTTTCCATTAACGTCCTTCGGATTTCGTAGTCATTTTATGTATTAACAGACTTAAAACGGTCGCCACAAAGATGTAGGAAAATAGAAAGAATCGCAATGTGCTATATCAGTGGAATATGGAGTTTGTATTGCCCCGTTGTTGAATATTTTGAGAGCACCTCATGGTAAATAAACCCGTTTCGATTTTTTTTTTCGAAGGAAAAAGAGACCAAAAATACAGAGGTTGGTTTTTGGCTCAGAGAATATTCACTTGGCGAATATCACAGTGATGTTCCATCCTTCCATGCGGATTTTTTGTGTCCGAAAATCTTAAATTATGGCAGCTAACTCTGACACACAAACAGAAGGTGGATTCATCTGTAAATACAAATCGATTCGCGAAGCCGTCCACTTCTAGCTTTTTGTTGGAAATCCATACAGAACTTTTTACAAAGATTTGATGGAAGGTTTTAAAGCCTGTACCATCTGAAATATGCATGGTTTGAACTGTAGATATCTTCGTAACATACTTCTCACCGTAGTTTAAGGTACATTCAATTTTGCCCGTACACATCGTGCTGATTTTTTAGAACTTGGTTTTTTTCACATAAGTAGCCTATGTATTGAAGTTGCTTCACATCTTGTTCGATGTCCTAATGAAGCGGTGTTACTTTAACAAATGTAGCACAAAAATGCTTTTAAATGACGATAAAAGACGCTTTGCATATCGAAAAAGCAAACGCTTTCTCCTGCATGGATAGTACAATTTTGAAAATGGCAGCGACAAACGCTTTCTCCTAACGACCTCCAATGAATTTTGTTACTGGAAGAACTTTCGTTGTTGTCGGATAAATCTCGCATAATTTTAATTTTAGGATAATTTTTTTCGAATAAATAAATCAATTACAGCATTCTAACTATACTATTCCTTTTGTATCATTCAGTAGGATTACCCTGTATTTGTACACCTCTAGGCGAAATCTCCACAAAATCTGCATTTCACAAGGTAAAAAAAGAAATCTTATTACTACTTTTCCGAATCATTATTTATAAAAGGTATTCCAAAATTAGAGCAAGATTTGAATTTTCCACCATTCTTATTCATTAGTAAAGTGTTGGAAACTCTATCAAAAAAACTGCTGATAGTTTAGGTTAGTAAAAATGGAATGTTACATAATAGAACAGAGTTTAAATGCAAAATTTGAATTAAAAAAAACAGTTTCTTATTCTTTAAATTGTTATATTTTTATTGAATCGTTAAGTACACAGGATAGGTTTATGTATAGAACAACACATAGAGCAAATAATTTCCACAGTTTTGCTGGCACATACGAACTCTTTTGCCGAAATTTTCCACGGCCATTTTGCATAAATGTAGCTGAATTTCATTGATGCAAAGTTGAATTTCCTCCTTCAATGTACGCATGCTTGTGTACTTGTTAGCATGGACCTTTTATTTCAAATGAGCCCGTGAAAAGAAATATAGTGGTGTTAAATCACACGATTTTAAGGGCCAATTCTGAAATATTCGAATTGTGGCCACCAGTCTTTCATTATTTTTGAAATATTGTTCAAAAATCTAAACACGCTGTTTTTTCGAGTCCACTTTTCGAACCCTAAACTATCAGCTGCCAAATGTTTTTTAAATAGGCCCGAGTGGTGTTAATTTTGGGACACCCTTTACTGGCTTGCACTGAGAAGAAAGATTGCCACTAGCATTATCATACTCCAATAAGGAAAAGTATAACGAGGGAGAAAACAATATTTGAAAGACTACAGCAATTGGTGCATACCTTTCATTTCTAGCATTTAGATGGAATATTATGACGTCGTCGATATCCCAACAAAGCAGTTCTTTTAAGAGCACCAAAGACTCGTCCATTCTTTCTCTCACCATCACCAAATCGAAGACGGAATCTATGAAACGTACGTAATCCATGACAGCTGAAGTGTTGCCGAAGGCTTTATCGTCCATTCCCAGGTCAAACAGCATCTGGTTGAAGCCAATTTTACCTCCCATTCGCTTTTCGTAGAACCCAGGAGGTTTCTGGTGTTTTCCTAAGAAAGGCACCATATACAGCATAACATATCACTACATGGGAGAATAACATCCTAAATGCATTGCTTTTCGTTATAGAAGAATTATTCCGCTGTATTCTAAGCATTTATCTTTTTCTTTCTATTTATGTTGGACAATAATTTATTGTAATATGTTTTTCATTAGTACTTTTAAATTAGTATATTTATCTATTAGGTATTAACCCTTTTGGGACGGGAGGCCTCTATCCTAGACGCATGCAAGGAACAAAGCGTACGCGGGAGGAATCATCCCTCAAGGCGAGATTTGGCGTCGCTAAGCCTAACTTTGAAAAAAAAAATCGCAAAAAATAAAGTGTAAGTCCTAACGTCATCATTTTTTCTACCTTTTTAGATTATTAGTTCATTCATAATATGGGCACATTCTTCCTCTGACAAATTGTGTTTTTTTTTTTTGTAGTAATAAACCGAAACCAAGGCTTTCCGTAATAAAAAGAAAAGTGCCCGAAATATATCCGAAAGCTTAGCCAAATAAAACAGAACTGACGGTAAAACCCGAAAAGACTAAATTACACAGTAATAGCAAAAAAAAAAAAAAAAAACGCGAATTAGCGAATTATTCTATCAAATGGAAAGTTACACAACCCAGCTTTGTTTATATATATCACTCTTACCCACCATTCCCGCAACATCTGACGAGTAAAATACCAAAGTGAGGTTGAATATGAGCAAATTAAAGGTCAGGATACCAAAACTATATTTATTTATACTATGTTACGGACACAGGGAGCCATCTGTGACGATTAAAAATTATTCCAGTTTAAAATGCACATATGCTTCACCGTCCCATGAGTTCGATTTCCAGAAATGCACAGATGGTACGACCGGCTGTGGGAGACGTCCATTGGTGATGCATATATGATACGCCCGTTGCGAAAGGGTTAAAATCGTAACACTTATATGTTCAGTCCAACAGCAATTATGAAAAAAAGGAGTTAATTTTTATGGAAGAATAAACTACCCCATTCCCTATTCCTTCTTTTTCCTATTATTGTGATTGCTTCTTTTGTTTTATACTTTTGCTTGAAACCCCTTCATTTGATTAAGAATCTGAATTTTATGAGGCTTACTGTCTTGTTATGTATCACAATTATGCTATGTGATTTAAATAATCCAATGGTTTGATATTAAATTATTTGATCCTATTTTAATCAGAATTAATCAAATAAATATTAAATTCATTCTATGTTTCAAAATTTATATCATTAGCTAGCTAAATTTAATCGACATTAATTCTGAAAATTGGAATATTCATTTTCTAAAAAAATGAAAACACTGCTGACTAGTGTTGACCCACTAGTCCATTCATGTTTTTCCGAGGCTTTTGGTTTTACATTTTAAAGAAATCATACGTATTAAATTAAAATTATTATGACCAAAACGAGTATAATGTGTAAATAAATCAACGATTGGTTCGAGTTATGAACGATTTCCTAAAAGAATTTTAGGAACAAAAAATTAATATATGGTCAGATAGTCAAGATCTCATGACAGATATAATCGAAAAGCATTCAACACCGGACTAATTCTTTAATTCATTCAAACCTAATGAATTAAATAAATGAAATGAAAAGAGTTTTTTTCTTCAAAATATACAGAAATCAAGTGTAATGGGTTATAGTCCAGTGAACAGTTCGATGGCCGAATAGTTTTTTATAGAATTTTACATCCCATCATTTAGTGTTTCGTCTCAAGTAACAGAAAAGCATTCAATACTGGATAGATTTCTTACTTTCTTTAGGTACAATGACTATGTTTAAACAACGAAAAATAAATTGTATAAATATCAAAAAAATAATACTGTATTGGGATATATACTGCCGTGGAAATGATCCAAATAAAATGCTAACAGAAACCTTTTATTGTACTTTTAAAGAGATGGTATGAATAGAATGGTAGTACAAAAGATATATCGCCAGATTTTAAATTAATAACTTTCCATAAATAGATTTAAAAAAAGAAAAGCTGCTCACAAAAGCAAGGTATGCATGATTGTTATTTCGTAAAAATAAAGGAAATTAGAATTTGTCTTCTCTTTTATTTTATAATCTCCAGAATGAGAAGTTATAGCTCCCTTAAAATGTATAATAAATGAGTTGGAATAAGTGTATGATTATCAGGTTTGGAACAATATGAGAGGCGAATGTTTAATTATATTCATCAACAAATCACTCCCCATTGTATTCAATTATCACCAATACTGAACATCCTTACCTAAAGTATCAAATCTTTCTTTGTAGAATCGATGTAGGCTGTAAAAGGAAAAAAGTGATTCATACAACTCAACTGGATTTCTGACTATGGTTATGAAGACTACATTATCCGGCAAGTTCCTCCTCATTTCGTCATAGTTTAAACGACAATGGTGAGTCAAGATGTTGTAGTGCAGCCCAAACTTCCGGACATCAGGCACCATGGACCAATTAAAAGGCTCCGGATGACCTATGTAGCTGCCTTTTGCCGGAAGGACAAAGGTTAGACCATGTCTGTACCCGTAACGATTGAAGATATTTTGTATGCTGGAGCTGGCACATTTGTGAGTCTTCAGAAAGACAATGTTGTGACGAGGAGTGCAGGAGTTGGTAGGATTTTCAGGTGGCTCTTCTGTGCTGGGAAAAGTATCTTCGCTTAGAATTCTTCTGACAGAGCTGGAAGAAATGAAACTTCAAAAACAGTAAAAAATAACTCAGGAAAAGTATACATAAAATTGGTTTGAAATAACTAAAAGATACCGAAAGGGGAAAAACGGGGGGGGGGGGCGGAATGCGAGCAGGATATAAATGATTATAATCAGTGACAACTCAGATGATTGATACAACATATTTTTCAATAATGTGTAAGATTGTAGAGAAAGATCCTTTAAGTTAAGCTTCATAATTTTAAGTTATAATTAATGGTACAGAGCGGTAGTTATGAATAGTTAAATTTGAACTGCTCATATTAGTATATTTATACAGTAGGGAACAAACTAGCTTTCAGCGGATTTCAGTTTCACTATTGCCAACTGCAACTAATTGAATGTATTTTCAACACAAAATTCAACCAATTTCTATTCAATGTGCAACAAGCTACTATACTTTGGAAACAATTATCTCTTGAGTTTCTCTGTAATGTTTTGCAAATTGTATACAATATATCAGTATAAACAATTTGAATTTGATTTCAAATCGCATAGATTCATTTATTCACACCCTTGACTTTTATTTATATTAAAAAACTCGAAAAACTAATATAGATGAGCGTATTCAAATACGAGAACATTTTAACCAATCATTTTTGCCAGCAGCGTCTATATAGGACAACAAATTGCAGGGGAAGCTTAGTTACTGCTTTTGTTGCTATAAAGTAGTCATGAATCACACACAGTCAAAATAGTAGTCACAAAGTAGTCATGAAGTAGTCATGAAAGTCACATAATCATGATTTATGTGACTTTTAGTGTGGCTTAGTTATTGGCACTCGTGAGATGGATCTCATTATTTCTGAAGTTGATATGAAATTTGGATTTTTTTCAAGATCACTGGAAAAATATGCTATTACCATAAATCCTCAGAACAAACTTCAAATTTCTAATAAAGATGATGGCAGAAGAGAAAATTAGAAATAATGCATTCACCGACACCTGACAAAAATCATTCCATGGGATGGACAGGATAATTATCTCAAAATTCTTTGTGTTTCAATGATGTAGCCTCAGCAAATGCCTGTGAACTGATTATACTTTGTTTGATACCGGTATTGGATTCGAAGGCCCACCCGAACATTTTAGATGACTAGAAAGCATAAAATTGAGCTCGTCAGTGAACTGGTGAAAACTTCAAACAACTCAGTTGCATTTCCAATTGTATTAAGTAATGAATCTGGATTTGCAGTAAATACATAAGGCCATGGACAGCAAAGATGATTAAAAGATTTTTCAAACTGGGGAGGTAAAATATCGTGTGGCTTAACATGGCATCCCTGCTAAGATGAGAGTCGACACTGGCAGGTGTCGGTCTTAAACAACGTTTTCTATCACTTGAATTATTCATGTTAGTTAGCTTTCTACAGAGCTTGGTCAATTCAAAAGGACAGCATGATATTACATACTACGAAATTTGCCACCGACTATCTCCTAGAACATTCTGACTCTATCACAGAGAACTATTGGTTTCCTAAATCCCCAGATAATGAACATAAAGGGATATAAAGGGGAAATCTTGCTAAAAAACAATATAAAAAAATCTCTGTCATCTGGTGTGACTGCTCTGTGAACTGTCTTGCAATAATATGATAGAATTGCATCAAAATATTTAGACCTAGCGGATTACAAACTACGTTTTGTTATAGCAAATCCAGGCTTGAAGCGGACCTACAAGTAGTAAGTGCAACAATTTTTCTTGCCCTTTATTGTGCATTAAGGTTTTGTTCAAATGCTTCCTGACAAAACAAAAAATTTGATAAAGCATAGTTTTTATATAAATATAAAGCTTTTTTTTAAACTTATGCAAAAACATAATGTGGAAACGGGTTTTATACTTACTGAATATCTGTTTCATCATATTGGATAACATAAACAACAAATGCGGCGCAAAAAATGACTGAAACTAGACTGAAACTTCTATTTGGAACTCCCACTTTATGTACATTCCCCTAAAATGAAAACATTTTAAGCTTAATAATGTATTGTCAATATATGGATATTTCAAAACACTTTTTTTTTATCCTGGTATAACAACAAACATGAGGAAATCTGAGTCATGCGTCGTTAAACTCTTACTATACCTTCTTTTATCTGGCACTGAAAAAGAATATTTTGAATATTCCAATATCTTTAATTTGTGTTTGATGCATTACATGATCCATTTATTTTGGAATCGAAGTCCATAATACACTAGCGTTTTAAAGATGTAATGAAAACTTTCTGAGCAGTATATTATAAAGCAGATGATATTTTAATTGAATTGAATCAACATATTGCTCCCCAATCAACATAGAAGTAATCGTCTCTGACGAGTTGCCGTTCAGAAGACACTGAGTATCTTTGATGGAAACATAACGCCGCAGTGTGATAAAGTTTGGAGCCAGAGAGTTCCAGGTTCAAAACCCAAATTCCACTAATATAATCGAAGAAACACCATAAATGCAAATCTGATACCTGCTAAATATGTTGAATACAAATGTTCACTTGCCCTGTGTGATGTGACAAGGAAATTTGGAGAATTGATAAAAATACGAATATCGTTTGACCACCATTCAAAATTGGCTCTTTCGCCTCAAAATGTCTCTTGTATGGCTTTAAAACCGGGTACTTTATGTAATTAAATTAAAATTGGTGGAAACTTGTGGAATAAGAATCACTAAGCAGAAAAGACATATTTATTCTCAGAAAGTACGAAATGAAACACAATATCACATATTCATCATGAGTTTTCATTTATTAATAAATCAAGCAATGTAGTGTAATTAAGTATAAGTTTGAAAGTAAATAGAAAATACAGTGTAAACTAATGAAAACTGCAGACATTATAAAGACTTTTAAAATTATTTTTATTTTTAAAACATGGAAAATCGGAAATAAGCTTTTAAAGCTTTGGCAGTATACAATATTTAACGAAGATTTTATTTTACATTTAAAAAAATCCTAATATGAAATGGAATACTGTATAAACATCTAAGCTAACACAATTATATCAGTAATAAAACCATTTTTCAGAATGAGTGTAATATTCAACAACTTTTACCCAAGCTAAATCCTCTTGCTCCTAAGCCTAGAATTTTAGTGGCAGATACTGAAGATATAATCTGTGATCACTTTTACTTGCTTATGATATTAAATCAAGTTCGAATAACCAAATTATCCGTATGTATCAAGATATTAAAAGTTATTTTAATAAAACTACTTTATGGTTATTAAAGACTCATCGTGTAAGTGATGAAAAGCGAGATAAATCTTAGTGGCTAACTGGTACACGCTTATATCACCATTCCTGTAGAGGTAAAAGCAAATCTGTACTGTACTTGGTCATCCCATAAGAAAATGGTTAATTTTCTTTATGAACAGCTCGATTTCTAGTAGAAACAATTATCAAAGCTTGTGATTCTACTACTCGAACAGGAAAAGTAATCTTAATTTGACAGGGACGTCAAAAATATCGCTGTACATTCGAAGGCCAATAAATCTGACAGGGATTTCATTAATAGAAGGCTAAATTGTAAACCAAAAATATAAAAACATGTGTGTTTTTTTCAATAAAACTATTAATGCATTAAAAACTCATTTTTAACAATTAGATTAGCATCACAGAAAAACTAAATTGCAAATTAGAAAATTATTTTTTTTCATAAAATTATTAATGCATTTGAAACATGTTTACAGAAATTAGATTAGTATCGCTAGAGAAATACACTGTAAAGGGGGAAATTAATAATATCATTTTTTTCTTTTTTTCTTTAATTAATTACAATGTGTAAATTTCAGATTATGTTATTCCTAATTAATTACTAATTGCAAGTTTTGCATTATTTTATAATTCTAAAAATATATGGTATTTTTTAATTTAAAAAAAGTTATCCTTTTACTAAATATAATTTGAATTGTACAAAGAAATTTTTTTCATACTTTTTTTACTACTTTTTTCAAAATTACTTTTAAATTTCATTGTACATTTTTTCTATTGTTACACTGAACCCAACTTTTTAGAAAGTGATCTACAATCAACTGTAGATTATGCATTATCAGTTATTTTGAGGTAACCATTGATAATGATACACCAATTATACCATAAAGATAAAGGATTTGCTAATACAGTATATTTACAAGAAAAACTAAACGTTATTATAGAAAGTCGTCGGCATTATTCAAATTCAAAGACAGTCAACTAAATTTTCAGACTTATTTGCGACGACCTCCATAAAAACCAGAGTTCCATTCATTTCAGAAGTAGCTTCTGAGACCAATAGACACAGAGTTTGACAAATGATTTTACTTGTGACTCTTCGACACAGAATACTGATTATGACTTCAATCCATAATGACATCTGGTTCAGTATGAAAAAAAATCTAAAAGAATTGTGAAAGTAATAAAGCTGATGATCACAGAATTTGAACTAAGTCATAATTCAAATTATATTTTAACTTTCTCAATAGTTAATTCAGAACAACACGGAAAATTTTTAATCCTTTCATTTCATTATAGAAATTTTTTTATATTTCATTTGCAGGTAAATCTGTAATAAAAAATCAATCCAATGAAAGAATTTATTAATGCTTTCAGAACATATATTGTTTTATAAATCATCTGACATGTAGGTGTCTTTCATAATAATCATAAAATGAAATCTATTTTATTTTAAATACTTTAAAATCATAATATAGATTTTTTTTCCTCTGAAAAGTTGAATAATAAATGCATTTATATATTTAAAAAATGATTTGTGATTTTTTACATTCAATATCCGCAAAAAGAGAAGAAAATAAATTCTAAGCTGAGATTTCACATCATATTTTTCATTAGCCGCCTTCGACGACTAACATGTCTCCTACCATATTATTATTAGGTGTATTTTCACTTTAATAAACTTTGATGAACTACATCTTATCACAACCAAATAAATGATTACTTAAAGTTGTTTTTGCACATTTAACATAAAGACTTTTGATTCTTTATGTATATTCACAAATTCATGAAATCATTGGTAAATAAAGCTAGCAAAAATGATGTAGCCTTTAAATTAGGGGTCTATAAAAATTTTATCACAGCATTATTTCTCAAAACAGAAGGCGGTTCAGCATAGACAGCAATTAATGATGCATCCATAGCTCATGAGCTTTTATATGAAATAAAAATTAGCCGATGCGGATAAATGGTTAGGGTTGAAGGATTAGATCTTTGATTTTCTTTGTTGATTTAAACTAGCTGTCTTCAGTAACCAGCTATTCCTCCGCCCTATTAATAATATTAATTTAATGACATTAACTAACTCTGAAGAATTGAACTTATCCTAACTAAGGAAAGTGTGCCGGATTTGCGATGAGTGAAAATAGAACCTGGTACCTTGCGGTTCGCAGTCCAGTAACATGACCACTATACAAAAGCAATTGCTCGGGTAGCGTAGCTGTTAACTGGCTTATAAGCTTTCACCACAAAAGTATTGTTTTAAAATGATACTTTCATAATAATCATAGAGCATAACGATACATTAATTAAGATTGCAAAGTGATGAATTAAATGGTGAATAAAATTGGTAAAATTGGAGATTCAGCTTGTGAAGCTGTTTGTTTGGATTCTATAAAGGCCTTATTTTGTGTTTTTCTTGAAGAGAGGGGAGATGGGAAAAGACCACCATTGATGGTATATCTAAGGCTTAGAAACTGTTAGAATAATTAAAGAATGGCGAAATCGATAAGGTTGATGCAAGAATATTCTATGATAGATTTTCTCATAGAAAATGTACACTGTTTTCTCTCGAAACGCATTCTCGAGTCCATTTCTCTCGAAAATGGGGTACGGGAAGTCAAACAACTATTTATAAGCTATTTAGAGGTAATAAGTTTCATACGAAAAAAAAATTGGTGTAATCCTAATGTAGTATTTTGGTATTCCTATATCTTTTAAATATATGAATGAATTCGATGCAGCTGTTGGCTCTGGATATACTAACAAATTTTTATTTTGCATCATCTTTCAAAAATGCAAGTGGGGAGGGGGGGGAAGTAACGACCATTGATAACGTGTCGAAGGATCATAAATTTCATATGTATTAAAAATTAGTTAAATCAGTGTAAAGTGATCGTTTTTTTTTCTCATAGAGATTATACAGATAAATAGTATTTGGAGGGGGGATCTCTCAAAACTGTGAATAGGGAGAACAGGTAATATGCTATTAATTGGGCTGTTATTAATAACATATCAAATGAGATTGAATACAAAAAAATTGTAAAAATCAAACCACTGCGTTAGACTGGACGATTGATTCGTTGATTTTTCTAATTATTTATAACATATAGATCTATAGATTTCATCATTTGCTAAGTGAATTTGGTTGATACTCAATATGTTTACGATTAAAATATTTTATGCGATTACTGAATGCCTTCTAAAAGTCCGTCATAACATGAATTTTTGATTCAGCTTTAACAACAAAATCATAAAATTATCTCACTAAACAATCATAATTATGGAATTTTTATGAAAATTTCATTTAACTTTAAGAATGAATTAGCGATTCCATTACCTTAAAATACTTATTTCAACATATTTAATAAAAATAAAGTGCAAACACACTTCGAAAATAACAGAATTCAACATTTCCAGAATAATTTACAATACATTAAAATAATAGATTATAAAAAAGTAGAAATCAGGCTTGGTGAAAGCAAGATTTTAAACTTAAAATATTCCAAATAAGGAAAAAAAAACTCCTGAAAATACGGAGAGTTATTGAGTATTTTCTTCTTCTTATTTTTAACTAAATAAAAAAAAAATTAGAATGAAGCAAATAATTTGTTTGCAAATTTTCCAAAAGACTTCATTTTATATTTTCATTTTGTTAATGTGAATTATGATTTCAGATTAAATTAAAGAAATAAAAGGAATCTTAATTTCAAGTAGGTATTGTATAGCTGTTACTTTCTTTTCTTCTTTAAAAAATTATTTGAATTTCATTTGTAAAATATGAAGGAACATAAGAGATAATAATTTATCAATCAATCTATATATATATATATATATATATATATATATATATATATATATATATATATAGCCGAATTGTACTTTCTCCCTCTCTTTTAGGAAAGAATTTTCTAATTCCTCTACAAAATTAAAATCGGAAGTATAATTTAATTATAGAAAATCGCATGAAAATCGATAAATAATATAATAAAAAATGTCATTATTTATGTTATTGTTATTTGCACAAATACTATTAGAATTCTAATATTATGAATTTAGAATATAATTAAAAGTATATGAACATCATTTTTCATTTTTTTTATTCTGCAGATGTGCAAATTACTAAAATTCGGTGGCACTATCGGTTGCTACAACCACGACCGCTACCCTATGAAGAATGCATATGAAAAATCTGCATCTTAATTCCATAAATTAAAATATTTTTTCTTTAAAGATTAATTATGGAACTAAAATCCGGGCTCTCAGAAAATCAGTCAAATTTCTCAACCCCAATGGGATAAAAAGAATGTCATATTCATGTTAGACTGCAATGGATAATATCGATAGCAAGTTGTTGCTGCTTTTTTTTCAGTTTTCAAAATCAAGAATGGTGTGTAATTCCGGAAACAGGAGAAAAGCCTTCCTATGATATATTAACTAAATGAGTTTCATTATTAAAACAGACAATGGAAAATTTAAAAACTCATTTTCTGAGAAACCATATAAATGTATCGATCTAGATGTATTTGCATATTTTGATACATGCGAAAATTTAAATATTTTTTTAAATATTATCCTCGAATGACGAATATTTCTCTTTTGTTCCGTGTTATTAATGAAACAGGCCACCTTTTGCTCTAATTGGTTCCCGTCTGTTCTATTCAGAAGTTTATTCTGAAAATGGCAATTTATTGGTCTCTGGTTATATTTTGTTCGACTGCTTTCTAAAACGAATTTAACTACATAAATGATGATGTCAAAGAATCATTTAATTTCAATGAATGAAAAAAAGTGTCTTATAAATAACTAATAAAAAAATAAGGAAATATAATCTTAATTTGTATTGTTAGCACTAAAACCATTAATATATTTATACTGATTGTCCAATTCATTTGTGTTTTTTCACTTCTTAATATTCCTTGCGTGAATATAAGAATAGAATTCGGATAATTTCGTCATGTGTTTTAGTAATTAGTTTGATTGTTCAGATTCTATCCAATATCTTGCTTTATTTGTACTGCCCATGCTATTTTCAAATAATTTCTTATGGAAATTATAATTTTTCTGTCGTAGATATTTATCAATTTTTATAATCCCACCTTTTGCAAGATGCAAGATGTAACAATTTGGTGCAATAATATAACACTCATATTGTTTTTAAAAAATGTGTTTAAATGGACTATGTTATTCAAGAATATGGTTTAATAAGATTTTTAAAATGAATTTTTAATGCATGGTTTAAATAATATAATTTTTTACGTTAATAATTTAAACGTAAGTAATTATATAATTACATAGAGTATAATTAAGTAATAGATATATAAACGTAAGTAACCGTAACGTAAGATATATAAACGTAATATATAACCACATGAGTATAACCACCATTTTGTATTCGGAATCCTAGAGTTTCCAAGTTAGGGGATATACTGAGGCGAAAAGAAAAGTATCTTGAATTAGATGCCAATGTGTATTCTTAAAAAGGCTTTATGCTTATCTATATTTCACCTTTAATTGTAAAACGAACTCATAATTAAAACGTTTATGTTGAGATTATTTTTTTTTCTAAATATATACAGTTTTAGGAATTAAAATTAATTCAGTTAGATCAATTTGTATGAAAATATGTAGGATAATTGCACACTGGATATAAAGAGCAGAAAATAACAGGCATTTCATCACTTATTATGCTCTGAGGGAATAGCATTTAGAATGAAAAAAAATGATATAAATAGGCATAGACTGCCAAGATTAGTAAGTTAAAATATCACGAACGTGCGTTTTACCTGGCAAAACGATGATTCGCACGCGACATCCGGAATAATTGAAAAGCGTCATTTCTTCCCTCCCCCTTTATGTCAGCTTGATTGAACATTTTGTGTGTGTGTGTGTGAGAGTGTTTTTTACACCAATGTACTACAATATCGCAAAAGACAAACTCACTAAGATGATAAACATTTGGCAATATGCGACACAAAGTATAAGTATCGCAATAGCTAACAAAGTACAATATCGAAAAAAAGAAAAAAGTTTTTATTCTTTCATTTCATGTTATAAAAATAAAATGTTGAGATATAACGAATGTTCAGTTAGCGAATATAGTTTTTGTAGACAATGTTCGTTACTTGAATTACTGTATTTAGAATGGAATTTTTTATATTATTTCCTTTTGAATTGTTCTAACAATTCAAAAATTTAGTAAAACTTAGATAAGTTCTTACTATAGTTATTTATATACTATTACAATATTACTACCTTGCTTTTTCTGGAGGTGTACATTTATGGCAAATTGCACATTTTAGGATGCATAGTATTACAAATTATATATTTATATTAAAGAATACAATGTGGTTAAATACAAATGCCTAAAATATACACTTTAATTTAATTTGTTTAAGTATTGTAAATATGTAACTTTGTAATGCATTTTTACTATCGCTTTCATTCATTTCTTCATGTTTTATAATTTTGAAATTTTCTACCTTTCAATGTTTTCAATACCAGTACATTATATTTTTTAGAAATTTCATAAATTTCATTAAATTTTATTTGGATGTAAATGATTCAATTTAATAGTGCCTTTGAAAAAAAATGAATTTCTGGTTCCCTAATATTAATAATAAAAGATTAATGTTTATAAAATAATTAAAATTTAAAAATCTTCTTTTTAGTACACTAATAAAAATGCAATTATTAATTTTTTTAATTCGTTTATTTTTAAATAGATATTAACAAACACTTTTTGAGAACAGAAATCAACTCTGAAGCGCACAAAATGATTATACACGCAATCAAAACCCTGTTTCAAAACTTTTACACACAGATAAAAGTGTATTTTTCCCTTTAAGTTCGTTTTTTGTTCCAACTTTTGCTATATGTTCACTGATCTACTATCAAATATCAATATGTCCATCTTTTTTTGTTTTATTTTTACTGCAATGGTTCTAATAGATAAAGGCAAATGTTATTTTAGATATGTGTGCTTCTAAAATTTTAGTTTTCGCTTTCAAAATCCATTGCCGTAGGTTCTATTAAAAAGAATCAAAAATTCGCTTATGCCCTCGCAGGCACAGCCTTTTGGAGTCTCATATTTATTCGCTCATTTTTTATTAAACTGCACAAACAGATTATAACAATGTACATTTCAGTAAATATTGCACATAACGTTGCTTCATTTTGCATTTTTTTTGTCCTGCGAGGTACTTTTTATTTGAATATTCGTTCTTTGTCCAAACACAAAATTCCTTTCTAAGCATGCGTCTTGTCTTATTTCATTGCAGTATTATTAGTTCGGCAATCACTCATTAATGTACATTTAAAATACTTCAGAGTTCTAAATTTAATGAATAACTTTTTCTGCTGCCCAAAAGAAAAATTAAGATATTATAAAATATTTTGTTTATTATTTAAACTTTTAAATATTTTCATTGAAATATGAAAATTTTATTGGACATTTTTTTCCTGAAACTTTTTTACAATAATTTAAAATAATCTAAATTTCTTTACATTTTTTTTTATTTTCAATCTTTTAGGTATAATTCTTTTTTAAAAAGAATTTCTGGGAAAAAAAACGAGCATGCTCTTCCAAAAACGGGAAAAAAATCTTGTTCAGAAATTTTTTTTTCTGTCATTTTTTTCCCAAGACCGAAACAGTTACTAGAATTTTTTTTTTTATGCAAATTATGTTTGTGCAAATACTTTTTCTCATTTGGTAATTTTAGTTTGTATTTATTTTAATTCTCAATTCGTTTATTTAAATTTGATCAATCTGAAATTTTAAGAACTTGCTTCAGATTCCTTTGCAATTAAACTTCAGTTACAACTTTTAACAAGAAAAAAAAATTAAAATATCTTATTTTTATAGTAAATAATCAACTTATTACAATGACAGCTTTTGAATTGTTAGTTTTCAACAATTTTTATTCTTTGTTTAGAGATGAAATTTTAAAATATACATAAAATTTTCATCTTTATTTTATCATATGTCTCTAAATTAAACTAAGCCAAAAATTATATAATTCATTTTGCTT
Organism: Argiope bruennichi; assembly: GCF_947563725.1. NCBI lineage: Eukaryota > Metazoa > Arthropoda > Arachnida > Araneae > Araneidae > Argiope > Argiope bruennichi. The sequence continues at coordinate 28,003,583 of NC_079158.1, read as the reverse complement.
CTAATCAATTCTTAGTAGCTTAAATTTAACTTAAAGTAGTTTTCGCTACAATTTTTAACATGATAATGTTTATAGGCTGGCTTACTATTAGTAAACAGATACATATAAGATTAAAAAATTATAATTGTTCAAAATGTTCTTAAGGTTGAACCGTTGGATCTGGAGCTACCGAATTTAACATACAATTAATCCTTGATTATGAAGCACTCATTAAGAAATCTACCTAAGGTTGAACCGTTGGATCTGGAGCTACCGAATTTAACATACAATTAATCCTTGATTATGAAGCACTCATTAAGAAATCTACCTAAGGTTGAACTGTTGGACCTAGAGCTACCGAATTTAACATGCAATCAACCTCTGATTATGAAGTACCATTAAGAAATCTACCTAAAGTTGAACCGTTGGATCTAGAGGTACCGAATTTAACATGCAATTAATCTTTGATTATGAAGCACGGATTAAGAAATATTCTTAAGATTGAACCGTTGGATCTAGAGCTACCGAATTTAACATGCAATTAATATTTGATTATGAAGCACTCGTTAAGAAATCTTCTTAAGGTTGAACCGTTGGATTTAGAGCTACCGAATTTAACATACAATTAATCCTTGATTATGAGGCACTCATTAAGAAATCTATTTGCAAAATTGTATTTAAATTTGAAATTAAACTTAATCAATAGTTTAAAGAACTAAAAAATAGCAAGAAAATCAAACTAGAATAATCACACTTCATCAAAACATCGAACTCGGGATTTTCATGAAGGCCCCTTCCTGAGTCCAAAAAATTCCATTCAAAATTTCGAAATTATATCTGTCTGTCTATGAACGTATTAACTCAAAACGCGCTCTGAGGTAGATTGATGAAATTTAGTATGTGATCATTATAACAGATTTTTTTAATCAAATTTTGAGCGAAAATCATTCTTTAAAATTCTGTCTGTCTGAATATAAGTCAACACGACAATTAAAAACAAAGAGAGTAAAATTGATATTGATAAAATTTATTGATAAAATTTAATATGTATTAATATGTATTGATAAAATTTATTACCCAGATTTTAACATCCAAGGACCTAATTTGGAATTCTTATCAAATTTGGAAACATACTCGTCAAAGAGTTGATCGTTTTTTGGTCTTTAATTTTACAAGAAAGTGACTTAAAAATGCTATGACGTGGATACATGGAATTCGATAAATGAATATAATTGTATTTCTGTATTATATTTTAGTTTCAGTCAGTCGGTAAAAAGATGTCCGAAATACATGTTTGGTGTTCTGGTGCTTGTGTATTAACCGCATCCCAGCCAACTGCCAAGTTGTATTCTAATCTGTTCTTATTTAACTATTGTTTACCAATGGAATGCGGTTAATATTACACAAATACATTTATTTAAAAAGACACGATAAATTTCTGGAAAAATATTTCCACTAGTTTATCTATTTATTTATTTAATATTATCTTAGAAAGTTATAAATCGAAAAGATAAAAATAAATAAGAAATTGAATGTAGCAATGATGGGTCGATTGAAAAAAAGGCAATTTGAAGTAATTTTAAAGAGTTATTATTATTGTCAATCTAGAACATTCAATTTCAAAACACATTTGAAAAATCATTTTCGACTGAACATAACAAGTAAAAGTCTGTTACAAAATATGCTATTGTTACAAAAAAAATGCAATCCAGAAAAAACTATATCGTTTTATTTTTCTATCACTTCATAAATCCTATTAATTCCAGATGACCTAATATAAAATCCTCGATAAATATTAATTATTCATAGCTTTGATTTATTCGTGAACCTTTGACTTCATATTTTGGAGACCATAAATGGAATGATATGCATTCAAATGAATCATCATTTCGCAAGCGTAACTTAACATGATTATGTAATTTGATTCTTTTAAAAATATATCATTGTTTTTTAACGTTGTATCTGGTTCAGAAAGTGGCGTCTATAAATCTGGTGAATTCCAGATGACATAATACAGAATCCTTGAAAAAAATTAACAAGTTCTTCATCGTTCCAATTGATTCATCAATGTCATGAACCTTAGATTATGTATTCGGAATGAAAGAGTTTTATGATGAATGAAAGAGTTTTATCTACCTGGTTAATTTTAGTAAAAGAACTGAATATGATGATATGATTTGAAAAAAAAATTATCAAATATCATATCAATATATCATCAATAGATAAATTAATTGCTTTAGCATTGACAATAAAAAAAACTTGAGATGTCAATGTTCTTTATCTGAAGACAATAACTAAAATTTTTATTTTAAAAAATGATAAAAATGAGTGCAACTCTATAACTTAATAAACAATCTATTATGTAAAAGATTTGGCAATGATTATTGTTAATTAGATTTAAATTCAGAAAAAAAATTCCAAAAATAATAGAGGCATTGAATTTCTATTATAAAGAACTAAATATATATATATATATGATCTAAAATTAAAATAATTAATGTGTTAATTACTATTGTAAGGTTTGGGAGTAATATGTGAAATTCTGTTGGGTAAACGGTTGAAGGAAAGATTTCGTAATTTTACGATTACTTTCGTCCCGGTCATCAGATCATATTTTGACAGATTTCTTTTAAACTTAATGACAGATCCTGACAGATTTCTTTTAAATTCAAAACTTAATGTTTATTGCTTAAAATCCAAAATAATCAACTAAATGAGAGCTTCCACTGCAAGATAATACATATAAATACCATTTGAATACATTTTTGTGTGAAAATACATTGTACCAATTTGATTTTGGAATATATTGCGCGTCTCCTTAGAAGAAAAGTTACTTTAATTCTTTAAATAGTTTTTTAAAATAGTTACCATAGCTTAAAAGAATATACTGTAAAATATTAAATGTGCATAGAGCCATGTCATCATGCCAATTTTCTATATGAATACATTAATGACATTATCAGCAGTTCTTGAAAAATAACAATGAAAACCTTACATCATTATTTTTCAAGAATGATTATAATAATATTAACAACTTTCATTAACTGCGTTTATAATAATTAATTTCAGTAATAAAGTTTTTTTGTTTGCGTCAAACTTTTTATATGTGCATGATTGGTAACTGCATATTCGTTTAACGTGCGCAAACTGACCTCTCTTCCAATACTTCGTTCAACGTAAATGAAAATACATTTTCTAAGACTTTTACAGCAAATAAAGTTTTCATTTTCATTCGAATTGTACCATCCAATAGTTAAGAAAATAACGTTTTGTACAATTTATACTTTAAGCCATGTTATTGACTAGAAGAATAAAGTTTTAAGATAGGAAGATCTCTAAATTTATTTGTATTCAAAAATAGAGAATTCAGGATTATATTTGGTCTTTGACCAAAATTGTACATCGACAAAACTCTGTACTACTAATATCCGGTTCAGTTCTTAGAATTTATCTGAAACACGAATTGAAATTTATCTATCAAATTCGCAAGTAATGAAAAAGAAAATTACCTGAATTAATTTAAAGGAAATTTTTGCATAAGTAATGATTTCCTTATAAGCAGTTATCTTTTGTTTCTCCACTCCAAACCTCCATTGCAAAAATTTGTTTGCTATCGGATCTGAATTAGAAATTAAATAGTTTTATGTTTTGGATCGATCCAAAATGCATTATATTCAGTTGAAATAATAATAGTAAATTCATTAATAGTGGAAATTAGCGAAAGTGTGGTTACCGCTATATTTTCATACACGTTGCCTTTTGGATCTATCTTCATAATATATTAACCGTGATCTCATATTCTACGTCTAAGCATCTAATTTACATCTAAAAAAATTGTCTAAACTTCTAATCCATCGATTACATCTGAATTTTGATATAATCATTTAAACTTTTGTCCAACTGCTAATCAAAGTATCGATTAAAAAATGCTTGCCTCAAATATGTTATGATTGAAAATCTATTTATGTGACATTAAAAATTACAGAAGATTTTTCCACGCATTTTATTATTCATTATATGTTTTTAAATTCACAATAATTCAAACTATAATGAAATTTTCGTTTCTGCATATTAACAATAAATTTAATATACTAATAATCAGACTGATAACAATTTTATTATTAATATTATGGCATATAAGATCATCGTAGTATCTCATGTGAATATTTTTGTAAAAACATTTATCTATATTCATAATTTTTCTTCTTCAAAAAAAAATTAATTTCATCTTCACAAATGAAGTATTTCATCGTAATACAAAAAATACAATCCGTTTTTGCTTTATATTAATATTTTTCCGGCATAATTATTACTGAGAATATGAATTTAAGTTTGTTTTTTTGGATGTACAACGCTTGATGTAGTAACGAAGGTAATAAATTAGGTAATAGTTGAAATATGTCATAAATTTTGTTAATATTTCAACTATTATATATTTGTATTTATGCCATTTTTAAATTTCTTGCTACTTTTATGGTATTTTTAAGAACAAAAACGGACGTTCCTTTGTTTTTGAATCCCTTTCTTCCAAAAATTAAAAGAATTATGCAATATGCCTCAAAATAATGAAAATGATTTGAAATATATCTAAAAATATCTTGTTTAAAAATATTTGTATTTCAGAAAATATAAATTCAGAATTAAATTATTTCTACGTTCTTACAAGAAATTTAAAGGAATTTGTTTTCTAATCTCAGAAAGCATTTTAAAAAAATCTTTAAGGTTCTCTTGAACTTATTTTTTCCGGTCAAAATGTATTTTTAATTAGAAAATATTTTCAGAAAACAAACTTCTCGTGAAATAACAAAGAATCTTCTCTTGAAATAAACCCGGATTCTATAGAAAAAAAAGATGCTCGTTCTTATTCTTGGAATATTCATGAAATTGGGCCTTTAAAAGGAGCACGTTCTTCTCTTCTTATCATCACGCTCCAAGCTCTTGGAGTTACTCCTACAAGTCAACCATGTGGCTTGTAGCGTGGACCACAATTTTGCTTTTTTTAACAACGATAAGTAAGTATTTAAGAATATTTAACATAGCATGGTTGTAAGGGTGCTCGTAAGTATAAACAATTCCTTAGTTTATTCGGATTTATTTTTAAAATTCCTTTTTTTAACTTTCAGAAGTAAATATTTTCATTGCAATCCATCAGCAAAATGTTTTGTCTTATTTGAAATCTTTTATTATATTCTTCTTATTTCATCATTTTCTTAGTATAATTGTGGTTTTTATAACTTTTATGTTGTTTCTTGAATTTTCTTATGTATATCTTTTGATATAATGTCTACATTGTTTTGTCACTTAATATAATTTTTTTAATTTGCTTTTGATTTTAAAAAAATTATGCTATGATGAAAAAATACACTTAGTGTATTGAATCTGAGCATAACTTTAAACATCAAATTAATTTATCAGAACAGTATTAGTGATCTAATTTAGTTGCTTTTATAGCTTTACAGATACAGCTGTAAGAAGTTATTTAGAAGTTAAACTGTTCTTCTTTAAAAACTAAATATCCCTTCATTGTCAGATCATGAGGATATCATCTGAAGTGGCAGCCTCTATCTGCTAACTTCTATATCATCCGAGTAGCAGAATATTTGACTTGCCAGTCTCCAATGCGTCGTGTCTAAGTGATCAGAGAAAATAATAGGAACCTCAAAGTAACTACGAAATTGCTAGTCATGGCTAGATAAAGTAGTATAAGTGATCATGTTCAAATGAAGTAACTACTAATTTAATTTCTTTCCAACCTTGACTCTATCAAATTCCTTAACCCGCTGGTAACAGAAAGTTTGACCCACAATCTGGTGTACATAATATTCGATTACCAAAGAGAATTATATAAAATATAAAGTAACTACAAAATTTACAGTTATGGTTAAATAAAGCAGCTACAAGGAATTATGGTCAAATAAAGTAACTAAGGACGTCATTATATTCGATAACCAAAGAGAATTATAGAAAATATAAAGTAACTACAAAATTTACAGTGATAGTTAAATAAAGCAGCTACAAGGAATTATGGTCAAATAAAGTAACTAAGGACAACATTATATTCGATAACCAAAGAGAATTATAGAAAATATAAAGTAACTACAAAATTTACAGTGATAGTTAAATAAAGCAGCTACAAGGAATTATGGTCAAATAAAGTAACTAAGGACGTAATTATATTCGATAACCAAAGAGAATTATAGAAAATATAAAGTAACTACAACATTTACAATCATGGTTAAATAAAGAATGCTACAAGGAATTATGGTCAAATAAAGTAACTAAGGACTTCATTACCTGAGTTGGAACCTATCTATACTAACATCTTTACCATGAGAGTGGCAGAACGTTTGAGCTATTAATATGAGGTATGTTAAACTTAGATAAGCGGAGAAAATTATAGGACATTTAAAGTAATTACGAAATTCACAATCATTTCCAATCTATTGTAATAACTATTAGTAGTCATGTTTAAATGAAAGTAACAACAAACAGCCCTAATCAGATGACGCATCTACAAGTAATTATGGTCACATAAAATAGCACAAGTAATCTTCATAGACTCTTGTTGCAGAAACCACAGTAGCTATCTGATGTAATAAGTCTTTAATTCACGTCCCTCTAATTGATTTAATAAAATCGATTATTTCATAAAAATGTTTGCTCTCAATATGAAACGCGCTGAAAATAAAAGTAATGTTTCATAGAAATATTTGATTTTAAGTTGAAATAAAAAATGGTTTGTTCTAAGAAAAAAAAAGAAATTATTTAATTTAAATTATGAAATGATCATTCCTCATTACTTATTGAATAAATCAATGCTTCGTCAATGAACGAGTAAAGAAGAGTATATCAATAGGCAAGATCAGTTAAGATGATGTGAATCAAAAATTGTAGAAATACGGCAAAGAACGATTTTCCAAGCCTTCTTTAGGATGCAAGTTCGGTTTAAATTGGATAACTGCTGCCATTTGAAAAATAAACATGGTTATAATTTCTCGTTATAAAGTGTTTAAAGTACTTATATACAGAATTTGCGGTTTAAAGTATTTTTATACAGAAGTGTTTAAAGTATTTTTATATAGAAGTGTTTAAAGTACTTTCATACAGAATTTTATACAGAAATTGTGGGTGAAATCTTTGCATGAACATTTTGTCAGCTTTCATTACTTTATAATTATTGAAATCAATTTGAAAGTAAATATTGTTTCTTAATCCTATTAATTCAGATTTTGAGAAAAAAATATTCTTGCGTTTCTTTTTTCAATTTTTTTCTTTCAGATTTTGTTTTGCACTTATTTATTCTCTAAATGGTTCTGCCTTTCAAGATTGCTTTCTTTTAAGTTCTACGTTTTTCTTGCCGGTCGAGATGTTATTGCAATTGATATTTTATGCCTCAAATTTGTAAACTTATAAAGAGATGGCTTTGAAGCACAATTTTTGCACTACTACTTTTTTAAACCTACTCCTATGTTTTTACTTCTTGGCGAAAATAAAATGTTTGATGTTTTTAATATATTTCTGAGTCTTTTAGTTTCGTCCTTTTTCAATAAAAGAGTCAATTTTGTATGACTGGACTACTTAGAAATACTTAATTTCATTTGAGATCCAATAAAATTCGCAATTTTCAGTAAACTGATGTCAATTTTTTTTCTTACATTGCATCAAGTTCTAAATATTATTTTGAAGTGAATCTTTCATTCTTATGAAAAAATTATTACCAGATAATTTTCAAACTTAAGTTGATGTTTGCATTTAATATAATTTTCATTTTGAACTGAACATTTATATTGACTGTTATTTCTATTTTAATTGTTTCTATTGTAATACTAACAAAAAATAATAAACGACATTCTATATTCTAATAGTTACATTATTTAAACAAATATTACTAAGAATTATTAAAAAGTTATTATTATATTTAGAAAATATCTTTAGGTGGGAAAATTAATTAAAAATATAGTTAAATGGAGAATTTTTTCTCCCAATCACTGATTTTGTTTCATTGTTTTGGCATTAAGTAATTGTGAAAATAGATATTTTTTATGAGAAAATATATCTATATACCAAGATAAAATAGTGTAAACAAATTATATTAGTTTACAGTATATATATTATTTTAGTATAAAGGATTTTATTGCTTAAAAACTCCTAAGATTCTTTTATTGTATTAAATACTTCCGTGAGTTTATAATTTAAAATACATTCCCAGAAAATACCTTTACATTAATGTTTTTGACACAATATTATTTTTTTAATTTGTATGCAAAACGTTTTTAATTTTGATTTTTTTTAAATCCATTTATACTTGTGTAGAAAGAGTGCCCAAATGCTGAAAATAGAAAAATCTTTCCTTTATTTGTTTGTAATGGAATATTTTTTTCTGGATATCAAAAAAATTCAATATAATTATAATTGTATAAATATATATGCAAGTGATGTATTATAATATTTATTGTATATCTATAGGGCAATTATCAATTATCTATAGTTTACTTAGCATGGAAAAACATTCATTCATTCATTCATTAAAATAAAATGGTTATAACTTTCATAATATGGGGAAAGTTATTGATTGGCATTTAATTATTTTAAAATTATTATTAAAATTGATAATAATTAAAAATTTTGAAGAATTTTAAAAAGCATTTTAACATTGAAATATATTATTCATGCGTTATCTACATATATATAAATGAAAGGCTATGTAATACCACATCAACTTGACTGATGAACTTTTAGACTTAACTTTAACTTCCCAAGAAAGTAAATGCCAATTTCGAAAAAAAAATATTTTTCAATAAATTTGGAGGTTAAACTTTTTTGAAGTGGGAGATTGCCTTCAAAAAATGTACGTGGATCTACAGATATAACCGATAACTTTAATTAAAAATTTTAATATTAGTATTAAAATTTGAAAGTTCATATAATTTTGAATACTATCGTACATTATTGAATTAGTATTTAAATCTAATTATTGAAATTTAATTCTTATCAAGTAATTGTATTTATTAATATTAAAATTATTAATAAAAGTTCTAGTTATAAAAAGATAGTAATATAAGAATATATTGTTATATTCTGATGTTTTTATCTTTTACACAGTAATATAAAAATATAACAGTAAGTTTAATATAATTTAAATTATTTTAATTTATCAGAACTATAATTTTTTAAAATGTAAAAAGGTAATGTATTGCAATGCATAAGGAATTTTCCATATTTTTATGATAATTATATTTATATAGTTAGTGCTTACAGTTGATCAAATATTTATAAATGTTGTAAATTTATTTTTAAATTTTAGCAATAACATATTAACTTTCAAGGAATTTATTCATTTTTTTTTTTAATTTCAGTTTTGAAATTTCTTTCTTAGGAAATGCTTTTGATGCAAAAATAATTCTTGATAAAATATTTATAAAGTTTCTTTTTTTACCAATGTATCCGTAAATTATAATTATGGACCATAAATTCCAATTATAATTATTTCTAATATTTATTAAAATTAGGTTTATCTTTTACTTCAAAAAAAATTCACGCAAGCATTTTTATTAATTGGAGAAGATAACTAAAATATTAAGTTTATCTTTAATTTTAAAAATTATAGTTTCTATACTTTCAATTTTGACCATGTGTATTTTAAGAAATTTGCATTCAATTGTTTTTTTTTTTATTTAAACATCACTTCTGATAAATAACAATTAAATTAATTTTGATATTATTGTGAATTGATAAATAATCAATAATTTAATTTTGATATTATTGTGAATTGATAAATAATCAATAATTTAATTTTGATATTATTGTGAATTGATAAATAATCAATAATTTAATTTTGATATTATTGTGAATTGATAAATAATCAATAATTTAATTTTGATATTATTGTGAATTGATAAATAATCAATAATTAAATTTTGATATTATTTTGAATTGATAAATAATCAATAATTTAATTTTGATATTATTGTGAATTGATAAATAATCAATAATTAAATTTTGATATTATTTTGAATTGATAAATAATCAATAATTTAATTTTGATATTATTGTGAATTGATAAATAATCAATAATTTAATTTTCCTGTTCATGTGAATTAATTCATAGTGATTAAATTTAGTTGATGTTATTTTTTTTATTATTGAATGAACAAATTCCATTAGCAGATGAAAAGGAAAAAGGACAACCACGTGTACTAACCTCCGATCCCTTGTGCAGGGGGTGAGTGATTTTTCTTCTTAACTTGCTCCAGCGCGGTTTTCTCTTTTGTTTCTCCATGCGGTCCGGTCACTCGTCTCGCACAGAACTAACTCACCGCACTACATTACCCCAAAATAGCAAAAAGAGAAGGATAGAAGAAATAATAAAAAGAAGGACGAAAACTCTCGAATACCTGTGTATGTGCTGAAGAGGTGGGGCCCAACCCGATCAATAGCGGATGAATCTGCCTGCAAAAATGCCTGCAAATTACCTTGGCGACCGCAAGAGTTCCTTCCGCCAACCCCCCTCCTTGTTCAAGTTATAATCGTTTTCACGGAAGAATGTGTGACCGTGAATTGACTCTGGACCCTTTCCCACCCTCCCTCTAAAACAATCTTCATTATGAATAAATAAGAGCACGTGTTCGCTTACATTATCTTGATTACCTGAATTCTTTAGTATGAATATTCTGGAGTTTAATGATGGGAAATAGGTCAAAATTATTAGTTGAATTGTTTGACTGTGTTTATTGTAGTAATTTAGAAAAGTCTGGGGAAAAATTATGCAATTGCCAATGAATTAAATCAAAAATGTTTTAAATTCTCTTATATATGTTGCTTAGTTACTTGGTTACTTTTAGTAAAAAAAAAAAAATGATAGGAACAAAAACCAATTATCGAAGATCACATTTAAATTAATTTAAAATATGTGTATGCACAGGAAATTTATGAGCTTGCAATCAAATATCAATTTTGATTCTTATCTATATCGAAAATAATAGCCGATTAAGCCTCCGTAAAGCCTTGATAAAATTTTCGTAAAAATAAATCAATCAATAACGGATACCGAAAGTCAAAATTTTAGCCGTGAGGGAAATTAAATTTCACAAACTATGGGGGTTTCCTTCTGTGTATCTTATAGTAAATGCGGGTTTAATTTTAGCTCTAACAGCAAGAATTTCTAATGCAAATCCCATCATTGATATACATATAATTATGAAAAATTACTTATAAATAGTGAGTAAATATAAATAAAATAAATATATAAAAAGATATTGTTTATCTGAAGTTGTTTTACCAATGAAGCCCATATTCTGAATAAATTTATCAAATTCTTATAATTTTATTAAAAGATTACTTTGTTAATTTTATTGAAAGATTACTTTATTAATTTTATTAAAAAATTATCTTGTAAAATTACAATTACTAACATGTTGAACTTTTCATCTTAACAGAAATTGATAATTTTGCTGGTTTAGAAAATCATGACAGAGCGAAAAAAAAGATACCATTTTTATTATTATACTCGAAAGGGAGAAACGAGAAATTTTTTATGATGTCATCATGTGTCTTCCTGCCTACAACTCTGATGTTTGTTGAATGTTCTTTTTTTTACTCTTGAATTTTTCATTGCCCCACCATTTCTTTTTTTTGGGGGGGGGGGGACATTTATTTTTTGCTTAAACAATTTTTTTATTACTATTTTGAATCAGAGTTTGCATTTTTGCACATTTATATCAATAACCTATGATTAATCAAACTAATTTTCCCACAGAATACAATTCCTTTTTATTTATATTTACAACCTTGTACCGCATTTTGTTTAAACTATGACATATGTACTGGACAAATAGGAAACATTTTTTAAATTCTCAATAACAAATCAAACTAAAGCAAATTCGAATATGTTATTTAAATTGTGCTCATTATAAGCAGGAAAACAATTCATTAATTGAATTCATTTTAATTGCTTCCATAACTAAGTAAATTTTTTGATTAATGATTATATTTGTGTTTGAAATTTAAACTGATTGAATATTGTTAGAATTAAAGAAATAGCAATAAAATAAATGAAATTATAGGAACCTGCAATTTTTTCATATAAACAAAAATAGATATTCTAGAAAAATATTTATGAATTTTGTTCATAAATCTGACCATAAAAATATTCTTATATATACAGTTTTATGGCCTAGAGTTTTTGTTTTAAATAAGGATTCATCACAAAAAATTTTAACTATTTATTCAACTTTTAAATCGAGAGATACAAAAAAAAAATCTACATTGCAATTCGTTATATTTTAGAACTACTGTTAATTACAATTTCACTAGATAGAATTCCGAAATGAGAACAGAAAGTTGAATTATTTTGTAGAGGAAAGGCAAACATTTCCATAGAAAATTTTCGAAAAAAAAAAGTTTTTTACGAAAAAAAATTGTAATTCATTTACTTTTTTGAATAATAAAGAAAGCTTGCAAAAACAGAAAATAATATTGGCAAGTATTTATTGTTTACTTAATGAACAAGAGAAAAGAAACTGTACAAATTTCAATGAAACTGACAAAAAAAAGCTATGTAAGATTAATATAAAATTTTAAAACACGGTTGTTCTTCCTCCGTTCTATCTGTGAGATGTGTGAATGTGCCCCCCTGTAAAAAGGGGTTGTGCAAGCGAATGAGATGTGTGAGTAGCTAAGACGTACTCTTGGCCCCAGTTGGCGCTACTAAAAACAAGAGACGCTCCCTTGGCTTAAAATCGCTGACTTCGTCAGCGAGCTTGTGCATGGCAAGTACCATTATAAACAACAACAACAACAACAAACATATCCATACTACAAAAATCAACCATGTACTTAAAACATTAAAATATTTTACACAATTTTTTATAGTTTTTCTGAAAGGCTACTTTTCCAAGGGTTTAATATGCATTTATGCCATAAATATTTCACACTTGGTTTGAACTTTCTGTATTCTTTTGAAGAAATGTTCAATTTAATTATATCATCAGACAAAAATTTTATATTTTTACAATTTGAAGAACTTTATTTGTATTAGCCACTAAACAAATTGCAATGAATAATATTCTTGAAAATAAAACGTGCTACTGAATGAAACTAAATGCATAAAGTTGAATTAAAAATATTTTAAAAAGTTGTTTAATATTTTAGTAAAAATGTGCTATATTCTACTTGAGTAGTTTTGTTCCAATTTATCGGTCGAATCGTTTAATTTCTTTTAAAAACCAATGCTTACTTTCTATTTTCAAAATAGCTTCAGTAGGATATTTTCAAAATAATAATTATTGATTCGATTATACCTTTTGAAATGATTGTTGTACCATGTAATGAATGATGTTTTAGCTAAAATTGCAAACGGATATAGAATTTAATTCGCATAAATGCAAACAAAAGTCGTTTTATTTGTGAAAATATTTTATTTCAAATAATTTATCTATCCATCCATAAAACTAATCGGATAATTTTCGGATGATGATTTTTTTTTAGAGCCACTGTAGTCTGTGTCAAAACAAAACAGAACACAAGTCTATATCTTTGCAACGAGGACTCTTCTGGTGTATTAATCAGTTAAATGGATATGGAGTAGAAAGAATAAATATAATCTAACTCACACCACATCAGAGACTGTCTCTTGTTTTTTCATCACTGGCCTTAATTTAGATTGAATATAATAAAATAAAAAACAAAAATAGATAAATTGATTACGTACAATTTCTTATATGTTTCAATAACTGAAAATCAAAATGCTTTCCTTTCTTCATTTCTGGTATTATTTCACATAAGAAACAAACAGACAAACAGTTTCAAACATTCATTCGAAAATTTGATACTTTTATGTAAATGGAATGTATCAAATTTCATTTCTTTTATTCCTGGTGTTTCAATGATGTGTTTACTACTGATTACAAAAAATAATATGTTAAAAGACAATAGAAATATCCATTTCTTTTCTCTAGCTTTTTTTCAAACAACAATAAAAACAATAATAATTTAGTTTCTAATTTTGCTAGCTTGTTGAGAATTTCTTCATTCACGGATGCTTCAAATCCCATTTAGTCATTATATAAATCCCAATTTTCGAGGAGCTTTCGCTAAAATTATCCGTCAAAATTTGAGTACTTAATAAATGATAGTGGAAATTATTTAATATTTTTATTTTACATTTTTTAATAAAGAGCAGCAGAAATTCTAATAATTAACATCTAAGTATTTCATAACTTCAAATTTATTCAGATTAACAAACGAAAGTATTAAAAAAAAACCAAGGATGATATAAATATATTTTTCATTCAGATTTGAACTTATTAACTCATTTGCAATAAAAAAATCTTTAAACATTTTCATTATGAAGTTTTGGAGCTGAAAAATGCATAAGAATCTTAGAAAGAACCATTTTTTGAGGTAATAGTGTACAATTAGGTTATTGACAATTTATTAAAAAGTATTATCTCTTTATTTAAAACCGATTGTATTAAACAATAGAAATAAATAGGTTTCAAATATAATTTAACCGATATTTATAACTGTAATGTTGAGATTATTCACGGAAAAGATCTTTCGAGCATATTGAATTATCTGATGAATTTTTGGAAAAAAAATTATACATTGTAATAGATAACGTCTATTTATCATACAAAGTTATAAACATCCAACGCAAGATAGAATGATTTAAAAAAAACTTAAATGTTTTAGAAAGATGAAAGCAAGTGATAAAAAGTTTGTTATCAACTTTTTTAAACAAGAATATCAGTTATAATTCCTGTTCACCTGCACTCAGAATTTTATTTTGAAGATAATTATTTCTTTAACGTTCGAAACGTTTTCTTAAAACTGATATGATTTTTCAGAAATAGTGTTTAAAAGCTGCTCTTCACGATAAAGTCAGTATTTGACATTTGAAAGGTATTGTCGATTTTTGATAAAATCAATATCAGCATTAGCGATGAAATGAAGAAATTTTCTGAATAGTAAAAATATGATAAATTAATAACCTTTTTTCTTCAACACAAATCCTTATGGAAAACAAGGCCTCAATAATTCAATTCCACATAGTTACTGCAAAAACACATTTCCAATTACAAAAGTCAATTTCATGCAATCGTATAAAATTATTCCTAATTTTAAATATAATTCAGAAAAATTAGCAGAATTTATTTTTTTTAAAAAAAAAGAATTAATACATAGTAATTATTTCATAGTTAGCTCCTGATAAAAAATTTTCTTCGAGGGCCACAAAATGGCTCATAACACCTCCAATTATGACAGCAATGTACAGAAATATCGGCACTAAATTAGACTCAGCAGAATGCATTCATTTACCATGATGAATTTGTATTAATGCTAATAAATGGATAGAAGCGCTTTATTTCTGCTCAAATTTTTATGAGAAATCATTTTTTCAAAAAAATTATTTCAAAGCAAAATATTTAAACATTTTCATGCCCGCCTGTTTATTTTTATTTTGAACTTACTAATATAATTTTCGTTTATATAAGCCAACATCGATTTTTATTTATATTTCTCAGAAGCTATTTGTACGAATTTTCAATGAATTCAATCACATTTCCACGAAAGTGGTTTGTAATTTTTTTAAGGGAGAACTCGCAGAAAGAAAGAAAAGTGTGCCATTTAAATTATGTAATTGTTTTTTCTCACCACTAACTGAGTAAATAAAAAAGATATCGATAGATTGCGATCAGAAGGATCCAATTCTTAATCCAATTAGTATTATATTCATCCCTTTTCGAGATATTTGAACTCATCTAAGAGGCAATGAGGCGGGGGATCATACAGCCTTCATTCCGAAAAAAAAACAATATTAACCGCATTAAAACATCTTTCAGATAGACTATAAAAGCCGCACTTTATTGCATTTCTATAATTTTTTATCTACACCATCTTAATTGGTCCAATTTATTGATATATACCAAATTATGCCATCTTAACATATCAATAGACCAGATCAGTTAAGGGCGCGTAGATCTAAAATTGACGAAATATGACGAAGCATGATTTTTATAAGCTATCTAAAAAATTTTTTGGTAGATGGAATGAGGTTTTTTTTTTTTTTTCGAAATAAAAGTTGTGTGGCCTCGACCCTGCTTTTTAGATAATTAGTTAATATATGAGTTCAATAAGTTCATTAAGTATATTTTTCATTAAGTATAAGAATTTTTGAAGATAAATTAAAGATTCGAAAGGTCACGTCAGAAAAGTAAAATTCATTGAAATTAAATCCTGATACGATCACCTAAAGAAGTACTTACATAATAAACAAAATCTTTCCCATAAACTATATAAAATATTCTTTAAACTGGAAATAAGAAAAAGGAAGCGTAAAATTACAGAAATATGACACACAAAAAGGGTTTTTTTTTTTTTTTTTCGTTTAGAAATATTTTTAGATACTCTTTCGAATGTTTGGAGTAAAAAAAAGAAAAATTCTTCATAGTTATATTACATTGAAATGAAATATCTATTAGTAAAATTGCACCAAAAATAAATACAGAATGAATATTAGTATGGAGAGCTCAATTCAAAAAGGCTGGGTAACTATATAAATAAGTGTCTATTTTACTCTTTAAAGGTTTTGAATTAAACTATCTGTAAATAAAATTGAGAATTAAATGCTTTTTTCTTTGTTAAAAAAATGTTTTTTAATTTCATTTCCAACTCTACTCAAGTAACAAATTCAAAAATCGAAGTAAAAAAACTGTGATGTTTGTATTTCACTATTTTTGTACTAAATAACAAAAAAAATATTACATAAAATTCGACCATTTAGGAAAAAGGTTTTTCGAAACAATTCATAAACTTTTAAAACTCTGGGAAAATGTCATGTGATTGACAGCTGAAATAAAAAGGAGATTATCGTTTTCTTCCCAAACTTCTGAATGAGAAAATGGATTCTTATACCAACATGTGTAATCGAACTTAAACAAAAATGCCCTTGCTTGAATGCATCTTGGATTTCAAAATGCTATGCAATTCTATATTCTGATTCATAACATTGTTTTAGATACATTTTCAGTTAAATATAGAATGCTGGCAACTACATGGATATTGCAATCTTCTTCTTAAGATTAATATTTATCACTACAGTTTGATAAGGATAAAAATTTGGTGATGGCATGATATCCACTAGCAAGGTCCTTCTGGGTGGGCGATTTGATAATAAGAGATATATACCCATATCAATACCCTTATCATCCTAAACCATAGGGAGCCGCCTCGAATTTGATGATGGGTGATATAATCCAGTTGAATTGTCATTAAAAATATCCAAATTTATAGAAAAAATTACATAACATTATTTTTATTATTTTTATTTGTTAGGTTATCCATCGAAAACATACTCCATTACGTACCTGAACACTAGAGCCAATAAGGGAGCGAGGGCAGAAATTTGAAAATCAGTTTTTCGTGTTTAAATGAAATTTTATTAATCTAAGAAGGAAAAATAGTTGTAGGCAATAAAAATCTAAGAAATTAGCCATCGAATATTTAAATAGATAAATATTTGAATTTTTTTGGGATAAATAGTAAATTGAAAAATCAAAGACACGTTAAAAAAATTTACACCTTTTTTTTAAATTTAATTTTGAATTTATTAAACTATTTTAAAGTTTGATGGCTTATTTTATAGGTATTTTTAATAACTAACACTTTAGATTTAAACTTTTCCTTCCAAATTGGAAACCGTTTATTTAAATGAAGTAAAAAAACGATGTTTCAACTCTCCTCCCCCTTGACCGTTTCTATACTCAATTCTAAGGTGCAGTGACATGTTTTGGATATCCAGCTTAATGTCTTAAAATATAAAGATTAGTCAATTGTTCCCTAACTTCCAGGGCAACAGGCAAAAAATCCACAGTATAATCAAATTTATAAGTGAAAATAGAGATCTATTCTTGCCTCCATAGCTCTCAGCATCATACCAAAAAAGACTAAGGGAAAAAACAAGCACCGCAGTCTCCTGTCACACATTTCAATCAATCAGAGATTGTCTTAATTTCCATTTCTCAAATTATTTTCCATCTGATTTTTTTAACTGCATCCTGATCTACTATATCATAAAAAATAAGTGAACACAAATTATATATATATTTTTACACATTTTATCTCTCAGCATTATATTTCTAAGTTTATTACTACAAATTGTATTTCTAAGTTGAAAAATTATGTAAACGGTCTCATCATGATATAATTTCTCATATAATTGTAAATTCTGTATATAGTTATTTTTGTTTCGTTTTCCTACTGTAAATATTTTGTTAATTAAATAAAATTCCCGTAACATGCCCACCAAACCGTTCAGTGACCAGAATGGTCACGGATACGGGGGCATGAGACGGCGTTCTGTTCTGTATATTGGTTTATGATCTTTTCCCCGATAATCCGTAAAAAGAAATAATTGATACAATCTCTGCTTTTGTTGTTTGACCATCCGAAAATTTATACATTTTTTACGAGACTACGAGTTTTATTCATTTCTATTTATATTATGTGATCAAGCTATCAAGCTTATGTAAATTTTGCATTAACTATAAACTATCTATAATATTTTCTTTCCAAACAAGGTTTGAACATTTTGTATTCACATGTATATTGTATTCACATTTTTTAATATTTCTTTGTATTAATATTGCTGATATTAATACAAAGAAATTTTAAAAAGTCCTATAATTGTGAGATTTTCTTAACACATTTATTCAGGCATTTGTTTCTCAACTGAAAAGTATTATTCTATTTGGCTTTTTCATACGTATCTCAATAGTTGCTGAATCCCTAATTTATTCTTCAAATTCAAAGAAAGATAATATTTAAAAAGGAAACGTTTTATGTATATGTTACCGGTAAAGTATGAAATCCGTTATTTTATAGAATACCTAGTTATTCCATGAAATAACTGATCGTGTCCGTTAAAATGTAAAACTCTCTTGTATTTCATGGTTTAACTAGTTATTTCATAGAATAACGGTCTGCAGCCCATTAAAGTGTAAAATAATCTATATCATATATCTCGCACAACAAATACATTTACCTTCCACCCCTACTGCATTTATGTTTTTGTTTGTTTGTTTTAGAAATAAAAAATGTTTTTGTTTTAGAAATAATGTTCTTTGTAATTCCAAGTGTCATTTTAGTAATCCTTGTTGTAACAAATGATTTTATGGTACGTTTCCATAAATACCATTTATACGCTGCATAAATTAGATAAATTGCTTCTTTTTCCTTTTAATTGTCTATCATTAGTTTAATTTCATTTTAGATAAATTGTTTATTTTACACTTTAACTGTCTCTCATTAGTTAATTTATAGAATACCTAGCTATTTCATAGAATAACTAGTTAAAGTGTCAAATTAATAACATATTACACACTTTAACGGACACGATCAGTTATTTCATGGAATAACTAGGTATTCTATGAAATAACTGCATTATATACTTTAACGGTAACATATATATTCCTAAAGTGATTTTTAAGAATCATATAATAAATAGCAATTACTCAATTAAGATTTTAAACTATATGCAAATATCATTAAATTAAGTTATCATTCTTTATCATTAAATTAAACTTATGAGAGGAAAAAAATAATTAAATTTCAAAAACAGGGGGATCGCATGGATATGTAACTAAAACATTAATAAATAAATCATCATCATTGGCGAAGCCTAATTTTCGTTTAATTTGTGTTTTTAACATAATTTTCATTTTTTTTTCAGTTATTTCTTCCCATAATCTTGTTTCTTATCCTTTCAAAAAACTCTTTATTCGTCTACAATATAAAGTTCTGAAGTCCTTAAATTTGATCCACATGTATTAACTGTCATGCCAAAATTTAGTTACAGTAGTAGAAAATCAATCTTTGTTATGAATTTAGCGTACGAGGGAAAATTGATAGAAAGAATGCTGCAACATTTGTGTGTGTGTGGGACAAAATTTTAACAAGGGAATATTTGTGAAGAGAAATTATAAAAGCATGTCCAAAATTTACATTTGAGTTAATAAAAAGAAACTATCACCACATTCCTTTCAAAGAAAAACATATATGTGTTTAGTTTAACAATATTTACAGTTTTATTAATACAAAAAGAAAGTAAAAATCATTAACAATTGGTATACCATTACTGTGCAGTGTTTAAGTATATACAGGAAAATAAATACTATGTAATAGCAAAAAAGCGAGATGAAAATATATGACGAAATAAAAGATTAATGCTACTACAAAATGTTACCCAGATCAACTACAACAATCTGAGGATGTAGAATGCAATAAATAAACAAAAAGAATATTGAGCAATATATATATATAAACTACATAGGCAGTATCCTTGATGACACTATCAAAATTAAAGATAGCATTTGAATCTGCTTGTTGGAAAACAATAAAAATCATACATGACTTTTTACTTGGCAGTAACATCATCTACATCCAGATATACTTAGAAATATAGGTTATCTGCATGTGAAATTGAATTATTCAGTATCTTTTAACAAATAAAAGGCATAGCAGAAAACAGGAAATTCAGCATGTTAAGTAGCAATTCACTATTCAAGATTGAAGAAAGCTTTACAAACAGAAAAGATTTTAAAAGCTTCACGCTTAAAACAAATCGCTGAGTTCAAGCATTTTGAAATGAATGTATTTTCTTCCACTTAAGTTCACATTTGCTTATACTGATTTATAATTTACCCAGAAGAAATTGTCCAAGTAACTCCTGAAATCCTGTTGATGGCGTATTTGCATCAGCATTCAATTAATGCTTTAGAATATTCATACTGTTACTAAAACTCTCTTGAAGAAATATATATAACTAAGAAAGTTCTTATAATGAAGGCATTCAATAGTTTCGACAGGATTAAAAGTTTTTAAGACTTCACAATTTTTTTTTGGATATATTTTTAGTTTTTAAGTTTTCAAGAAGGAATGAAAATATTATCTGGGTCTGAGGATGATCAATACTGGTCCACGAGAAATTATTTATAAATGAAATGAATGCATTATACAGATGGATAAATATCATCATGGTTTTCATAATCTAAAAGTTATAACATTAGTTGTGTAAATTATTTGTTCCACAGAACACTCAGGACAAAGTATGGATGACGCATGGATCAGGACAATGGAAGGCTTCGTACCTCCTTTGATTTTGGTTTATAAGCAAAGTACGTTCTTCTTCTGTGGAGCTCATATCAATTGACCTACAGTCATACTCAAAACTACTGGCTGTATTCACCTCATGATCGTCCACATACAATTGACAAGAAGTAAATGGTTCACTTGATGCATCTTCATCGTCCATAAGAGAACTGGCGTCATCTTTGGCCATGCTGTACAAGTGACTGACATGTTCATCACGGCAACATGAGTTATAGGTTTTAGTATAATAGTAGAGCACTGATACCAAAAGTAGGCTAGTAAATAGAAGCAGGGCACCAATAATGGCGTATTTGTTGAACAGTGGGTCTACAAATTTATTGGAGGTGACGGAATTTGTTATGTTCTTTGCAATGATGGCTGTCGTAGTTTCTGAAAAATAAAGGAAAGTTATAAATACTTAATATATTAACAATATTTAACATACAATTCATTAATACATTGTTTTTTTATTAATCGACATTCAATAATGAGTAGTTTTATCAGATTTTTTTTAATAGTACAAAATTTTTTGTGCCAGAAGAAAAACTTTGGTGTGACCCAGAAGTTGGAAAATAAATTAGAAAATAAAGCATACATTGGTAATAATTTCATTTAACAAGTTTTTGAATGAAATCTTTAAAGTATAAAAATTATTATTTTTGCTGCTAAATGAAGGGTCAAAAATAAAAAAAAGTACGGGTAAGTTCAGATAGTCATCAATTTAATAATGCGAATAAAATTATTTAGATTTATAATAATGACATTAAAACCAAGGTGTTTTTTGGGGAGGGAGGCTATGGAATTTTGTAAAATCTACTCTTGGTTTCAAAATCCCAAGCAGTTATTAGAAATATCTATCATAACAAAAAAATGATTTTGTTTGTAGTTATATAAAGAAGAAAAGAACTGCTTTTTTCAATAACAAATAATAAAATCTTTATCCAATATAAATTTAGAGTAATAAAAATAAAATGTACCATGTGGATTTTTCTTTCTTTGCTATATATTACACTTCTAAAATATTTCATTAACAAATATTCAAATTTTGATCGTATTTAATATTATTGCTAGGTTTTGATATCAATTTAAATATAGTATTGAAACTGCAGACAAATGAGCATTTTTCTTATTTTAATTCATAACTTCGTACAAAACTGGAACTTCATTTTTCACATTATGATCTCGATAAATTCGCTCTTCATAACTCGATAAATTCGCTATGTTTTCATTTATATCTAACATATATATAGTCTTCAAATACATTTAGTTTATTAAAACTTTTCACAATTCAGAAATTTTATATTAAGATTTTTATATTAAAAAAATATATGTATGTGAAATTGAATTAAATTTTATTTTCAAAAATGATAAGACATTAGAAACTTAATATATCTAAAATTTCAGAATGAAGTTTTATATTCTAAAATAAGTTTGTCAATCAATTCTTGTATTATTCGGATGAATTTCATTTCATAAAATAACGGGTTACTCTGTTACATCACTTACACTTTTCAAATAAAAAAGACTTTTAATCTGTCGTTCATTTCAGAAAACTTTTAAAAAAATATGCGGAAGCAATGTATGCAGGATATTAAAATGTTTGAATTATAACTGATTAAGTTAGAATATTCTGAAAATATTGGTTAGAAGAGAAAGATCGGTTGTTGATTTTCGATTAGGGGCTCAGATTTAGATACCTGCCTACTCTGAGCTGCTAAAGGGCTGTTGAGCTTCGAAGAGATTACAGGGAGTCAATTAAAAAACTTTATTTTTCTACTTCTCTAATAAATTTGAAATAAAATATAAATTATGTTAATTATAAAATTATAGAATAATATTAACAATTTAGCCAGCATAATTAGTAAAGTTCCGATAAATTTCATTGTGTTCACTTATTTATAACAACATTTATTATTGCCAAACTCTTCCATCGATGATTTTTGTGTAAATTTGGTGAGTCAAAATAGTCGTAATAAAAAAATAAAGAAAACTCCATTTTCACAAACTTAAATAAATAATAAATTAATCTAAGATAAATCATTAACATGTTCATTAAGTTAAAAATGTTTTGGCATGTGAAACTGAATTGATCAGTTTATTATAAGAGGGATCTCTTAATATGCATTGCCTAAGATCGCAAAATACCTAAATCCGCAACTGACAAAAATGACTGAAGGAAAAATTATGGTACTTTTAAATATTGCAGAGATCGAATCATCACATTTCCAAAACATTTCCTTGTATACAACAGGCGTAACTTAAATTTTTCAATTTAATGACGATTAAAAATTTGGACGTCATGCAGTTTTTGTTCAAAACTAATTTTTTCCTAATATCTTGTATTAAAATTGTTTAAATCTTTTATTTGAAAGTACTTTTGTCAAATAATATATTAATAAAACTATATATAGATGTTTATTATATAAAAGTACATAGTTTAA
Source organism: Argiope bruennichi (assembly GCF_947563725.1). NCBI lineage: Eukaryota > Metazoa > Arthropoda > Arachnida > Araneae > Araneidae > Argiope > Argiope bruennichi. The sequence continues at coordinate 27,980,016 of NC_079158.1, read as the reverse complement.
GATTTCAATGTCATCTTCAACTAATAATGAATAAGAAAATACTAGAATTGAAGGAAATTTTGAAGGAAAGTAATAACACTATAAAGGTTAATTTTTATGCCAAATTTGAAAAGATTCTGTTGAATCTAATATTAGCACATTTTGATTCACAAGTTACATAGATAAATTTTTTGTCAAAATCCCAGTCTAGTAATGCTTTACGCTGAATAATAGAAGAATTACAATGTATATGGCATGAATCCAACCAGATACTTCTTGGAAAATATTTTATTTCATTAAACTGAAATTCTTCATAAACAGTAAAAAAAGTTATTATTTAAAACAACATGAATCTTCCCATTATTATGATGAAACTATAAGTTTGGAATCAAAAATTGTACGTTTCTCATCTGACTCATAAAGGAAAAAAAGATCACTTCTCCTTTATAAAAAACAGTCAAAGTTTCGAGGAAAAACTAATTTCTACATGATTACACTACACAAATTTTTCAGTTATTAATAAAAACGTAAACTATGTACTGATATTTATCATATTTTCAGAAACAAATATATTTTCAATTCATCGATCCGCAAAAAATAAGGGATAAAACTGCAATGAATTTTAAAGAAGTAACATTTAGAAGCTACGAAATGGTCCCTATTCTTTTAATTATTAATTATATATATATATAAAAAAACAAAAATGTTTTAATCGTTGCTTAAATTATTTTAAAATGAAATTATAAGGATTAATTACGTACCAATCTCGCTAATGTTGAGAAATTCACCTGTATCCATCTTAATATATAAATATATGTATTGACTACTAAACAAAAGAATAAACCACACTCGAACGCGATGAAATTTCGATTTAGTCTGTCCTCACATGCTACCGATATTTGAAAAAATAGATTGCATTAATCATCCGCTTTTTTAAAGTGATGAATAAAATGATCAAAACATTCGCACACGGATGAAGAAAACATCTGATTCAAAATCGCATTCACTCTCGCATTTTATCTAAAATTCAACTGGCGCTAAAATAATCGATTGGATAAGACAACTGGAGATAGCGAAATCAGACGCGTCTTACTTTTAATTATCGGAAAATTTGACCAAAAAAAAAATGTACGTCTGATTGTCGTTTTTGTTTTAAACGTTTTTTGGCCTTGATGAAAGGAAAAACTGTGAATCAGTTCTTACTTTCTCATATGCGAAATATGAAACAATTTTATTGTAATAGTCAAAAACTCTGAATATTTGGTCCCATTTTAAAAACTCACTGAATCAGTCAATATTAAACTTGGAGTTGTGGTATATGCAATGTATGTATATGTATAAAAAGAAAAACTAAAAAAAAAATACAATAAACTCGAATGGATGAATTTTAGCCGAGGTTTTGAAACCCAAATTCGAGATATATATAAGAATTAAGCTGGAAATCAACAATGGTAAGAATTTTTTTATTGTCATTATAACTTACTATTCGATGAAAATTAAGTAAATGTGTGTCATATTTGCATAACGACGTATGTAAGCTTTTTTAATTACTTATACAAATTAAAATAATTGTAGATATTCACTTACATTTTTGTACAATCGCATTTACTTTGATTACATTAATAACCTTAATTGTTTTGTTCGTGTAAAATAACTAAAGAATAAAATTTTGATTACATTTCAAAACGAACGTTGGCATTGATATCGAAGGAAAATCTTACATATATATTTCAGCTATTACATTTAGTATCTCTAATATTGTCGTTTCTTCCAAGAAAATGTGAAAAACATTTATTTGTGTACACATTATCGAAGTGTGACTGAATATGAAATTTTCGAAATTTGTAAAACTCAGAACAAACGTCCGGCAATTATATTGTTTTTACTTATTAGATAGCGTTTTGAATTATAAAAACATGCAAACAATCATTCCTTTAGTACAATAATTAACGAAATTACCAACTGAAAACTCTTTAATTGTAAAATAGAAAAACCGAAGCGACAATTCATCTTTCAAAAATTAATTTTGGATATTTTTTAAGATTCATATCGATTTAATGACATCTTCCTTAAAGTAAATAATTTCACTCTATGTCATTAGTGATGTTTTTAATTTGAAAATATAGTTGAAAATCGAGATAAGAACATTCCGATTTTAAAGACATTTTCATCATTACATTAGAACAGTACAAAGGAACACAGTTTTTGCTGAATCTAACTAGTTTTTTTTTTATTAACTTAGTACGAGTTGTGAATCAGATATGATTTTTTTCCTATCACATTAACATTTTACGATGCAGACTAACTTTGCCGCATCTTGGGAAATCACGCGAATGTTAAGGGTAATGAATACTAATGTTGCCCACTGACCTAAATTAGACCTTATACTCGTTTTTGGACAGACAGAAGTCCAATTTAAGAAATGTTAAGGAATTGAATTGAAATACAATATTATTTTCATTGATAAACTCATTCGAGTTCCTATTGTATCACATTAGTGAAAGAAATTGCACAAAAGTGTTAACAACGCGTAGAGTAATTGCACCTGAAATATTTTATTAACTGAATGATTCACATCTGTACAATCAGTAATATTCCTAATTTATCATGCGTAGGAAGTTACAAATGATTGTATTGTTGATAAATGACTCAATATTTACATATTACTGTGCGTAGTAATGCGTTATTCAAGGACATGTCAAATTCATATTATGCACATAATATACATAAACATCACGAAAAAAACAACTAATCGGTGTATATGCGCATCAGAGAGGTTAATAAAGATTTCCATAAAATTTCATTATGAAAATATTTATATACTAGCATGTAATCTGTAAAATTTGTCGTACTGTATATTATACTCAAAAACAGTTCAAAATATTTTGATTTTTGGAATTAGAGCTACCAGATTTGGCATATAATTACTTCTGAAATAACAGGAACACAATGAAAAGAATATTTCAATGTTTTAATTATGTTTTTAGTTAAGAAAAAAACTTAATGTCGAAACAGTTCTATTTGCATCAATTTGAAATTGAAACAATTAAATTTTCAATGATATCAATATTATCTCAGAGTAATTTTTTAACTTTTAATACATTTTTTTTTTTAAATTTGTGTTTACCAAAATTTTGTTATAATACTTTTCTTTTATATAACAGCATAGCCATAAAACAGTAATGTTGTGAATCCTCAATGTGGATATATTGATAAGATGCTTTTAGATAAAAAAAATTAATATTACATTCTTCAGTTTATTATTAATTCTTCAGCATATTTCGAGAAGTTAGATGTATTCTAGCGCGATAATGTTTTAAAGCTGACATTTTGTCTGTAAATTTTTCCATGTAAAAGGAGTTAGTATAGATTGCAATGGCCAAAACAATCAACCTTTGTGAAGACAAAAGAGACAACATTAAATCTAAATCATTATCATGTTCATTGTTCCCGACTAGGGGTTAGAATCGTTAAAAATATATATTTTTAAATTATTATAGAGCTAAATTACATTTGTTTTAAAAATGTGATTTCATAATATTGATCGCTGATATATTAAATTAGCATTAATAATTATTTCGTGTATTCTGCTGATTCGTGAATTATATATATTATCAGTTGGTTGAAAACCAGAGATAAATTCTTTCTATGCATCTATCAAAAAATGGAGCTACTACTTGACTATTATGATTTTTCTGAGATCTTGATCAAAAAAATAAATGTGTGGTAATGAAGCTAATTGCTATATACAGAGCATAGTTATCAAAGTCGAGATATTGTTTTTAGCTTCTTGGGAAAAAATAAATCGCGTATTATCCAAGACTTCACAAATAACAAATTTGAATAAATAATTTGACTCATGTTAAATCTTCTTTCAAATGAAGTAATTGTTGTAACAATTAGCAGAAAAGTAATACAAAAGATAGTAGTAATCAAGTCCGAATAAGGGAGGGCTTCGAAATGATGATGATCAATTAATCTAAAAGCCTCCTGTTATTTTTCTGCGATTGTAAATGTCTCAAAAAATAAACAAATTTCAAACAAAAATATCAAATAGTTCTTGCTGCAACATTTTATTATAAGCCATTAATAAATTAATACAGTATTAGCTATTTATAATTAAAATACATACACAACTGCAGAAAAATATCGATTACATATAATAGAACGACGAAGAAAAATATCAATTATATAATAGAACAATATTGTACAAATCTTCATAGCTAAGTTGATACCTTTGAGACTTGATCAAGGCCGCGGTGGCCTGGTGGTAAGGTCTTGGCTCCCTTACCAGAGGATTTCAGGTTCGAGAAACGATTCTACTAAAGAAACGTCGTGTAAGCGGGTTTGGTGCGTTTTAAATCTGTCCGGGCCAAACGTCCTAAATCTAGTTTGGTGTGGAGAGGGCAGCTCAGGTTCGTCCTCGTCATCTGACCGTGGTTCAAAATTACGAGGCCCAAAATAGCTCTAGTGTTGCTTTAAAACGGAACGTTAATATAACTAAACAAAACGCAAGACTATATTTAATTACGTTTGAAGTTAGTGGGTACGCAAAGCTACGAATACCTTTCAACATTGATATTGGTAACGGTGGAATTTCGACTTACGAGCTTCCAATGTCAAGTGTGGAACATTCATGATGGAGGATGCTTTGTTCATTATTTTTCTCGGTGAAAAACCGTGTTCTCGGCCTTTCTTACATTTGAAGCACTCCATTCGTTTGTGCGGATGCACAAGTAAACGGCAGGAGTCATTTTGCTGATGATGATCAGACAAATAATCATTTTTTGTGTCTCATTTTTAATTTACAAATTGTAACAATGTCAGTATGGTGGTAGCAACAATGGCAATTTCTTCTTCTGCATCAGTAGATATACTAAAATTGTCACACGTTTGCTCAAGTTTAATTAGTGCACACATTCACCGCAACATGCTGCAGAAACTATTGTCTCTGCATCGGCTGAAACATTTGGTCTAAGTCTTAGGTAGATCCAATGTTTGAGCTAAGGCTTGATACATCGTTTACCAACTGTGTAATTTACATTTAGCAAAAATGATCCAGGTCACTGCAAACTGAAATATTTGCCAGATGTTACGGAGGTATTTATCACCTTGGAATTGATTGATATCAAATGAAGTGATAAATTCAACAGTAATGATGTAATTCAAATATGCACGGAAGTGAAAAGATTTGTTTACATTTCTACCTGTTGAAAGATACGGCTTTGAAGTGTGAAGCAAGTAGAGAAACGGATGATGTTTCATAAGGAAAGAAAGCTGTAAGTTATTTTATTACTTGATAAAAACTCATGTATTTCTTAAAAATTATTAGATGAATTTAATCATATATAGCATTTGCTGATAGATCCGATATTGGCAAAAGAAATGTAAATTTTTAGTACCTCTTTGGATATTTGCAAACCATAAGATTTGATGAAAGACATTAGCTGAAAGAAAAATAATATATCAATAATTAAAATTCGGAAGTCTTAAGTACATTTTTATTCATGCATTTTAAGAATAATTAAACAAATTATTAAAAAATTTCACATGTAATTGCACGCCTAAAAATAAATTCGGCGAAATTATAAGAAATAATTGTATGCGAATGTCTTTATTTTAGTAGGATTATTTCTAAACAACTTGCATGTAATTCATAAAATTAACGAAAACAATGTTATCTGTTATTTTGTCAGATAAAAGTCTAAAAATACGTAAAATACGCATCTTCTGTTTCAGCTTTGATGATGATGATGATGATTTGGTTATGTAACTCCTCTTTCACGGAAATCTGTTTCTTCCATCAAAAGAATCTAGAAAGAGATAACCAAATCTCACACTTATCGTATACATAATCTGTATTTCATTTATCTGCATTCATTATCTATGCTTAAATATGATTCATTATTATCAATAGAAAATTCGATATATGTTTGATATTTGATGAAAGTTATCAAGTATGGAAACCGAGTTGTCAATCAAATTGGAAAAATATTGTCAATTATATATGAAATTATATAAAATGCATAAATAAACACAAATCAGATAAATGAAAATAGATTTAAATGAAAATTATTTTGTGTTTTACAAGACTTTTTTGATGATGATGCGAATTTATCAAAACATTTTAAATATTAGATGCACTTTGTGCATCTTAAAATATATTTCCTATATCCTTAAAGGTTTAGATTGTATTTTTTCAGAACATTTATGCTAAATTTTACGCTTTGATAGTTGTCTTGAATAATATACAATATTGAATTGTGTGCCTTAGTATACTAAGGCACACAATTCGGATTCCAAAATCTTTCTATTTTCTGTGAAAATTCTTCGTAAAATATGCTTAAATGGTAATTAGAGATTGCAATAAAGGTATACCGGGATACCGAATACCGGTATTTTGAGCCATTTGTACAATTTCGTAATACCGGTATTCACAAGTTTAAATACCGGTTTTTCGGTATTTACTAGAATCTTTTTAAATTGTCTCCACTTTATGTTCGTTGATCGCCAACATAGCAAAATAGTATATGTTTTTGTTTTTATGTCTCCCTAACGGGCGAAATTAATTAGCTAATTAATTGCTTAAATCTAAATTAGCGAAACATGGATTATCTCTGAAAGAAAATATTGTATCCATAACGACTAATGGAGAAACAATTGTGAAAAAAGTTGGAAAGTTGATTGGTGTAAATCAGCAGTTGTGCTATGCACATGGAATTCAATTAGGACTAATAGATGTATTATACCAAAAAATAAAGAACAGAAGAATCCAAATACTGTGGATATAGAAACTTCGGATTCCAAATTTGAAGAGACTAAGAGTGAGAGTGATATTGACAATGAAGATAATGACAATGTAATTGTTGAAGAAGATATTTCTAATGGGGATGAAATATTAACCTATCAAGAATTGCTTTCTATAATTTATAAAGTTTGAAAAATTGTTAAGATATTTAAACGTTCCCCAATAAAAAAGGATATGTTACTAAAATATATACTAACTGAAAATAAAACAGAATATATGTTAATATTAGATTCTAAAACACGTTGGAACAGTTTACTTCTAATGATGGTACGATTTTTGAAACTGAGAAATCCAATCCAAAAAACAATAATCGACTTAAACCTCAAAATTAATTTTTCAGGTAGTGAATTCGACTTAATATCCAGAACTATATCAGCTCTACTTCCAATAAAACTGACTGTTGAGGCATTATGTCGGAGAGATTCTAATTTATGCAACTAATGCAACAATAAATTTCTTGTTGCAGTCACTGAAAGAACAGCACACATCACTATCTGAAGAATTATATATTACATTGAAAACTCGCACAGAAGAAAGGCATACCGAAATAGAAAATGTCTTATGGTATTTACATAATTATAATGATTTTAAAAATGAAAATGAAAAAGAAGAAAAGAAAATAACCAATTCAAATTTGATTAAGTTTATAGTAAATTTTCTTAAAACTTTTTATCCACAAACCTATCCATGTTCAGAAGAATTCGGTTCAATTATCGAAGATTATGATGTCACTACTGTCGATAGTGAAAAGGAATTGTCTCTTGAACAAAAATTAGAATTAGCGATAAATAAAAAAATTTCAACAAACCAAAATACAATACAGAAATCAGCTATATCCAAAACCATCTGACGAGAAATCAATTTATTTGAAGATGAGGGATTTAGAGGTAAATACTTGGAAAAAGTATATCGCGCATTGCAAACCGTACCACCAAGTAGCGTAGATGCCGAAAGAGCGTTTTCGACAGCTGGTAATTTTTACACAAAATTACTTTTCAGGCTTAATGACAGTACAATTGATGAATTATGTTTTTTAAGATCACATTTCAAAAATTTGTAATAGCACCACAGACTGAAAGTGATATTTACCCTTTTTTTTTGTGATTTAAATAAATAAGACGTTCCTTCACTTTTTTTGTGATTATATAATGTTATAATTTATAAGTTACAAATTATTTTTTGTGATATTTACACTCTCTAACGAAACTGGCAAATAAAACAAAGAAAAAACCTGAGTTTTCTTTCTTTTTCTAAAATTTCTAATACCGGTATTAAAACCGGTATCCCGGTATTAAGATTTAAAAAATACCGAATACCAGTATTGAAATTTTGGTCCGATATTGCAATCCCTAATGGTAATATTAGCTCCTTATTTAAAATTAGTTTTTTTTTAAATGTTAGTTAAAAGTAATTATAAATATTAAAAGAAAATTATTAGTCTATCATCTAATATCTTCTCTATCTTTAATAATATTTTATATTTTTAAAGTAATTTATTTAATATATGCATTCTATTTCTATGCGAAAGTTTTTTATCTCAAGCTTGCATCTAAAAGTATACCTAGACCATCTATTGATGATCCCGATACCCGAGCTCTGTATTATCAAATTGAATCATCGTTGATGAAGGATTAATTTATAGATAGATGCCTTAAATTTAGCTCTTTATTATCATATATAATTTTGCCAAAAAAACTTTCTAGATTTGTGTTCAGCCATTCAAAAAATCAAATGTATCTAATAGTTTCCTTTTATGTTCCTATTCTATTTACGAAATTTGTCCATTCAAAATTTTCAATTTATTTTAAAATTTAGTTAAAAAAGTTATTTTTTTTTAATTTTGACTGATATTATAGTCAAGTATTGTTGATACTGGCATTTTTATGTGAGACAACAATATTGGAATTAAATAAATCACATGCATGTGAAATTTCCGATTATTACTTGACACTTTCTCTGAGTTTTACGGGAATACTACTTGTCAAACTTGATTTCTTTGTGTGGTGCATTACAACTTTTTAATAATGTTTTGCCTTTAATATCATACGAGTTTTACTGCAGATAATACAATCTATTAGTCACAAAAGGAGAAATAATTCTTGAGCACTAAAGTGAATCATTTATTTCAAATAACGTAACAGATGAGAAGAAATGTTTGGAAAACAGAAAAACACAGAAGCAATATGCGCTTCACGCAGGGTTGAATTTTTTTGAACACTGAAGTCTGGCACAAAAAAAAATTGATTCATATATCTACTATAAGTATAATACCATTAATTTACCTCTTGCTAAAAGTCATTTTTATGCCATTGTTTTAGTCATAAATGGAAAAGCGTGTTTCTTATCATTGTTAATGAAGAGTAAATGGATATTTAATGATTGGGTTAAGACAGCTTTTAGTTTGTTTACAAAAGCTCCTGGAAAGCTACTGCATGTTATTTTCATTTTTATCAATTTTCAGGCCTTTATTTGTGACATTATTTTTCACTTACCATTACGCATTTGTTATGACCACCAATTTTAGTTTTAAACAGTGTTTTTTCTCTGACTTTGATTTTTAAAGGCATTTTTAGTATATATTACAGCAATACCTTTCACTATATTTATTAACGCGGGCATTGCGGGAATGTTAAACATGTTCTCAACTGTATAATTAAGAGCAAATTTTAAAAATGTAATAAAGATAAATGAATAAAGCTTTAATTTTCGAGTTTACTTTAATTTATTTCTTCATTATACTATTTAATTCCCGTGTGATTAAATTTATGTATAGGACTCGATAGTATTCGCATTTGTTTGCTACAAAACTCAAAAAATGTCGTTCCCTTTGTAAAATTATCTTTAACATATTAATTAAAAGTGTTGTTTGCCCTGTGAGGAGATATCTTACTCGGAACATTCGAGTTTAAATGAAGGTGTGTTCCCTTATCAAAATTCATAGATAAACAAAAGGTGAACGCTCAGTCACAAGGACTTATTTTATCGGTCTTTGAAATCAGAAAAATATAAAATATGTTATGGACTTTCAGTACAATTTTAAAGTAACCCTCAGATTATTGGTGAAAAAAATATCCATACGCCTTTTAAAGAAAGGAATTTGACGCCTTTTAAAGAGAGGAATTTCTTTTAAATAGCAAGCAGAAAATGTATTGTTTCCCTTTGAACACGTATCGAATTACATTGTTCTTTTCTATTTTTTATTATTATTATTATTATTGTTAACAGCAAATCTGAACATATGGAAATATTATAGATTAGATTTATCCGTTGGATAAAGGTCCTATTTAAGGCTATATGGATACTATTTTGAAACGAATTTAGTGTATTTCACACGTATTCAAATTACAGATTGCAAATTCATACAGCCTAATTCAAATACCTTTCCATATTAATGCGAGAATACTTTGCTCTCGTCATCAAATTATTTTCCAAGAAATTCACTTATCTGATATATTTTTTTTAAATTCCCTTATAGCGAATTAATAAATATTTACAAAAAAATTTTTATAAATATTGACACATTTTTTTTCTAAATTTAGTAAAAAAATAACGTCATCAGCGATTTCTGATAATTGTTTTATTGCTTAATTATTTCTGATAATTATTTAATGCTTTGAAAATTTAAAATAATGATAAATAAAATGTCGGGAACATAATTTCAATATAAGAAATTAAATACATTAATTTGATTTCAGTTAATTTTATTCATAAAAAAACAATTGAACATGATAAAAATTTTGACCAGAAATTCTACCAATGCGACAGATTTTCTCTGCAAGTGGATTTCAATATAGAGAGATCATCTGATTTTAAAGGCAAGACGCTATCACTATGCCAGTCTTCGGCGTTAGAATAAGATAATAAAAAGATGTCTTATTATAACGTCTAATAAATTAATTCTGTGGGAATGACTTCTAATGATTTCCTGATATAGTAAATCAAGAAAAATTGCATTCTGTATCAAAAATCAAAAAAAGAATAATACATCTAAAATAAATTAATAGTCTGATTTAGACAATAAATTTCTATTTTGACGATCATGTCTTTGTTGCATACCAGCTCGTTAATTCTTGTTCAATAAACATTTGATGATATAAATTACAAGATATTTATATAATAAAAAAGAGATGTTAGCATTAATCTGATTGCAAAAATTATAAATCGAATACTTTCAAAAGAAAATTAAAGTTCAGGTAAGATGCATTTGAATCTAAAAAACATTTTAGCAAAAATTTATGATAATTTTTAAAATATAACCAAGAAAGTGCAAAATAATCGGTTAGTATAGAAAAAAAAGATAATAAATAGCAACAGCGATAAGACTTTGTTAAAAATCTAAAATATTTCAACTCATTTAACCTGGACACAAATGAAATAATAAACCCAACTTCATCTCGTTTTATTTATATACTTTCTTAATTGATTACACTGCCTTATTTACTACCCTTTTAAAAAGTATATGGATAATTTTGATTCATACACTGCCTTATCATCATAATCACGAGCCGATATCAAATAAATTAAGATGGTATATATGATTTGAAACATAATACCAAATTCTATAAGACACATCAATTTTATAATAATGATTCGGACGTTAGGACTTTTGAAGGATTTTTATCGTAAGACCAGAAAATGATGCATTGGCTGGAAATAGTTTCGAAAGGAGACAGAAATTCGAAGATGAATGAAATGATAAGTGATGATGGATTTAATACTCATTGGTCTAGCATATCTCTACAGATTTATGAATAAAATATTCATGAAAGGGAGTGGCATCTTCTTCTGAGGAAAGCTACTTTCAGCTTTCTAGCTCTTGATGCCCAACTTATCTCTTAAATAAATGGAGTATATTGCCTTTCTGAATGATTTTCTGGGTAAAATGGTCTGAATCACATTTATGTTTGATTTGGAAGGAAACCATGAGTCCCTTGCATCTAATTACCGAAGTGAATAATCTGTTAAAGTCCATGCAAATCTTGAATATTACTAGCAAAGAGCACAGCTAACGAGTAAAAGTTCATAATCATATTCATCTTATACTACCGTAGTGGCATGCTTTTTTACTCTTTCGTGTACGAAAAAATGTCTCATTCGTCAAAAAATTCGAACAGGAGATTTTGTCGAATTCCCAAGTTTTAGACCACCCAAACTTCAAAAAACACGTTTTTGGAAATGTGCATCTGTGAAAAAGATAACTCAAAAGCACTTTGAGCTAAGTGGTTGAAAGTTGGTATACGGTCTTTACACCAGATTTACAGATTTCTATCACATTTAAATAAACTCTGTTCTGAGGAAGTTCGTCTGTTCATCGGTTCGAATATAAGTTAATATGATAACTATAAAACAAAGAGAGCTAGATAAATAAGATTAGGTACACAGATTTAACATATATGTTGTAGAAACTTATCATTTTTTTAATTAAACCAGCAAAGGTTTGACTGTCTGTCGGTCTGTACTTTCAGAAACATGTAAACGCGATCATTCAAAAACGCAATGATTTAAATTTATCAAATTTGGTATGGTATTTTTTTTAGTAAAATTGTAGTTTTGTGTCAAATATTTATTTCAATCGATTGGATAAAACGTGCCTAAACCAGAAATTCCAGCGCAATCCACCGAATAATCGCCAAAAAAGTCGCCAAGGATCATATGACAGATTCAGTAAAAATACTAAATTCTCACTAAAAATTAATATTTTTTTAACTATTGTACGCCAGTGCCATGCAAAACGTTCTCTGGTATAACAAATTCATTAGAGAGTATAGGAGAAAGTGTTTGGCAGATCACTTCTGCTGATTAGTAGCAAGTTCCGTAAAGCATCTCTTTTCCTCAATTCATGGACGAGCCTTGATTAGATAGGAGACTTCGCGGAATTCACAGAAATATCGAGCTAAAAAAGCCATAGTGCAATCAATCAAAACTTTTATATGATAGATTTATTATTTCTGTAGGGGGGAAATGAGTATCCGTTCAGAATAGTCGAATCTATACTTCCCAACAATCTATTGCAATTCACAAAGATTTAAGCTGAGGATTTTGATTTAAATTAGACCAGCCTCTATTTAATTGATGTGATCTAGTACCACTGTCCTTAATAAGAGGTCACAGGATTGAAATTTTATACGAACGAAGCTTAACTGGTATAAGTCCAGGAACTCTTGACTCCTCTGACTCTTGATTATAGTAGGCAGGAACAGACTACTCTTACTAGCTTTCTCAGTGGACACTTTAGAACTATGACATATTTTGAAGGTTCTAAGCGTTTTGAAGATTGCCCCAAGTGTTTAAGGGAAGAGGCTTCACCTGATTCCGGACTTTTTTTCTCTGGGCCTCATGCCACTCAGGATCTCATTTACAATCCATTGTTAGCATTGGACTTCTTAAGAGTACACAATTTCATAGAATTGCTTTGCAGTTCTTGGGGGTGTACAACAACATGATTCTGGTAATTAAATCTGTTTAGAGTTGAAATTCTATACCCTGAAAAAACGTACGATATGGTGAAAGTTCGTAGAAGAATTGTAATTCAGATTGCATCTTCATCATCTGATCTCAAGACTAAAGATTACGAGACAATATCGTAGAGAAAGTATTTTTGGAATCTTTTAATTCATGCATCTGATCAATCCATGCCAAATCAATCCATGCATCTGATGGTGTTTACTGAGATCGCAATTCAAATTAACAGTTCTTTTGTTTCTGAATTAGAATGCTTCCCAAATCAATCCGATCAAATAATGGTAAAATGATTTGTATTGAATAAAAAGGCATTGCGTTGCCACGTATTCAAAGGGAAATAAAAGACACTATACAATCCAAGCTCAAAAGAAGGTTGTTAAATTTTACATTATTCGATGTAATGATAATCAAATGTGATTGTTTGCCTATTTTTACATTCACAAAATGGTTTTATAGGACAAAGCAAACATATGATATATTAAACATTTTTTCGATACAATCAACAACTTAAAAGATGCTGATTCAAACATTTTTGTAGAAAATCGTACAATTAAAAATATGTTAATTTGGGGATAAACAAGACATTGATTAGATTAGGATGGAAACGAAATATTATCCATAAAACGACAAGTAGAAATAATGCAGACACAAAAATTTATAATGAATGCTACAGAAAATTAAATATAACGATAAAGAAATAAATTTGAAACCATAAGTGATCGCAATAGCAATATCTCATGAAACCTTAACTTCCAGAATCTTTAATTGTTGTTAGATATGCAAACGAATGAATTGATAATGAAACAATTACTAATTATTTACCAGTATTTCTCTTCCCGGAGCATACGAGAAGGCTCTAGATCAAAAAAATATCTAATATTTTTAAGAAAATGTATCATAGTATTAAATTAGTGGGTAATTTTCCCTATATATATTTCTTTAAAAATTCTACCAAATAACCAAGCTTTTCATGCCTCTACTTACAAAGTCAAGGATTCAGTGTGGCAAATTCGATAAAAAAAATTTCCTCCTATCAAAGTTATTATGATACCAACAAGCAAAGCATTTTAAAATTTAGTCTCTCTTCTTTCGTGAAACATTATAATCCCAGCTATATTGCAAATTTTCTTATTGCATTGGATTTCTTTCAAGAATTGTTTCTTTCCGAATGAACCAATGAATATATAAAAGGAGAGGGTTGAGTTGATTCTCTTGAATATTGAATGAATGAATGAATGCTAATAACTCACATATACCTCAGAAATGACTTCGAAATGTAAAAGAATACTTTTTAAACGTTCAAGAGATTTGATAATACTCGTAACAATAACACAAATATGTAAATATTCGAAACAAAAATATTCAAGAAAATATTTAATAAGAAAAGTAAGTATTTGTATCAGCACTTGGCGGCCTTTAGGCGTTAAGGAGTCAAGCTTTTAAAAATTTACTTTGATTTATTGCGACTTTTCAAATGGCACAGGGTTTTGTGTAAACAACCATAAGTGGGGGAAATCGATATAAAGTATTTTCTTAGTAAAAATTATCTTTTTCTGCTCTATTAGAATCTATTTGACCTTTAATGATCTCAAGAGATGCTACGTATCTTGTGATTCATTTAAATTTGCAAGCAAAAACCTTTTTTTTTCTTTTATTAGTAATATATTCAAATGTATGTAAAAATTAGCAATAAAATACCTCTTCTTTATATGATGTGTGTTCAAGTTTCACAGAATCCTTTGTTTTTCTTTTTTAATCTTTAAATTTAATAGAGATTACATTCCTCCTGAAAAAAATTGGTTTATCTTTATTATCCAAAAAATAGACATCAATCTTTAACGCAGATGAGCCTGCCCTAAATTTCCTTAGATATGACTATACATCAAATGGCATATCACAACCTTTGATATGAAGATGGCATTGCTACACTGCGATAATAATTTATCTAATCTTTAAATATCCGAATCTTCTATTCTCACGTGACACGTACTAAAATGATAAATGGTACTCAACAGCATCATATAAATTTCTAGATCTCGTGACATTTCCCCCTGTTAGTGCAAATTGGATAACAGTATGCAATCAATATCTTAAAGGGGGAAAAAGATATAATTTTTGAAAGAGTTTATTATTAGAAAGATAAATCTAATTTTAGTAAGGGCAAAATTCAATGATGAATCAATGTATCAATTTCATAACGTTCAAGATTCAAAAATGAATCAATTTGTCAGTTTTAGAAAAATCATTATTCAAAGATGAATCAGTAATTCTACATAAAATTTCTACATTATTTCTAGTAATTCTACGTAAAATCTACATAAAATTTAATTCTACATAAAAATTTCAAGTTAATTCGCCTTTTTTAGCTTTTAAGCATTTTCTAATATATTTAATATTCTTTTCAGCTTACATTATAATAATTCGTATTTGTGAAATTAATCGAAGAAATTTCAGTTTTTAATGTATAATTTTTAAATAGTTTTAGAAGAATGCTGTTTAAGAAAATCAATTAATTTGCTTTAATAGGTGAATTAAAGAAAATACAGACACTCATATTTTAGCTTCAGTTATAAAGATAATAATATGCATTAAAAAATACTAAAACACATACTTTTTGGACTTTCATAAAACTGATCATTTTTACAAAATCTTGCCTGTAAATTTTATTGAAATTTATTATTGTTGGAATATAATTTTCCGGCAAGATATTGTAAAAATAACTATCCCTTTATTTTTATTTAATTAGTTTTTTTTTCTCAAAATGTTAAACATTGACCCATATGCTTTTAATGAACTTCAAAGGAAAAAAAAAGAGAGAGAGAAACGTTGAATTTTTAATGTCATTAATATCGAATTTTCAATATACTTAGTAAATTTTTACTCATTTTATTCATTATTTAATTTTTATAAGTATTGAGCAAATATTCATACACCAAAAAAAAAAAAAAAAAGCTTTTGAAGTAAGAAGTAAGCTTTGAAATTTCCATTCGAATTTTTGCATTTTAAATAAATCTTTGCTGTTTAGTGAAAATTTGTAAATCGTATCCGGTCACCGACGAGTTTAATCTTTTTCATTACAACAACCAAAATCTATTACTGTAAATGCTAATGCATGTTTCCTACTCAAAATATAATCAATGTAAATATTCATAGCATCACATTGACACACCGCATGATCACAGATGACAAATGAGAATTTTTTTAAAAAATAATGTAGCAATTAGATATAATTTTAGATAAGACATGAAGTATTTGTCACGTTTCGATAAAGTCAAATGATTTATTTAATATATTCCGCTAATTTTCATATTTTTTTAACTCGATATTTTTCTCCTTTTTTTAACTCATAATCATTATATCAAACGAATAGGATTTTATTTCAAAACTTTTTAATATGCTTATATATAATATGTCTAAGTAAGAAAAAAGTATCTTTATTCTTTTGTATGAATTTACCGGGTATTCCAAAAAATGGCTGATTGATTTTGAAAATCAATTTTAAAAAACTGCGATAGAAATGCATTGTTTTTGACCTTACGCCTGGAAATTAGGGAATATATCCCGCCAGATTACAAATTGAGTTAACATTGCCACCGACTGGTGGCGCTGCAAAATAGATAAAAATTAATAACATGTGTTAAAATGTTATACGGATTGTTGCAAAAAATTAAGCACCCATGTTTAATTTTTGACCCCCTTTGTAACAAAATGACGCAGTCTGATGCAAAAATTTTCTAATATCCGTGCAACCATGTCCAGTTTGTGTTGTCTCACATGCAGGACAAATGTGTTGATTCCTTTTCGCAGTTGTTAGTGGAGTTGGGCGATATTAGTACTTAATAGTACTAATAGTACTTAGTACTTTTAGTACTTAAAAAAAAATCACAAGGCGTCAAGTGTGACGAATAAGGAGACCATGCTATGTCACTTTCTGTATGCATTTCGAAATCCGAGACATTTACACAATCATTAAAATGTTCGTTAAAGAAACCAAATACTGCAGGCATTCGTTGTGGACCAGCACCACCATCCATAACGAATGGTCCTCCATAGCTGTAAGAATCGCCACAAATTCAGAAATTTTTCCACAATCCCAAGGTTTCATGCAACATTTATCAGTTGCTCTCAAAAAGAATGGGTCAATTATTCCTTAGAGGAAATCGCAGCCGAGACCATTTCTTTTAGGGAATAGAGGGCTGAGGATTCAGCAGTATAAGGATGTTTGGTCCTCCAAATTTGAGAGCTCTGCTTATTGACATAGCATGTCATTGAGGAGAAAATATGCTTCGTCCGAGGACCATATGTCGCTAACATCGTTTTTGAAATTATCCACAAGCTGCAGCGTAACTTCGCGAAATTATGGCGTGCATTAAGGACAATTGGCCTCAAGGATTATCGTCAGGATCTTGAATGGGAATATTTCAAGACTGCTGCACATGAAACGGCGCGTGGTTATTCTTTGGAGTCCAGAATGAAATGCAACACGGCGAAAGGAAATCCGGAGCTATCGCTTAAGCATTGGACTCTGGAACTGAAACGCGTTGACAACCCACATTTCCGATACATTTGAATTCATGGAATAGAAATTTTATCACATTGTCTGACTTTTGAAAATTGTGCTTCTTTTGAATAAAACTGTGCTCCAAGTAGTGTAACTCCAAAATAAGAAATATCTGCTTTCCTAAGGAGAAAAAAACCCATTTTGGCATATCGAACTTGCTATCTGAACAACATGCACATCAGTTTGACGACGAAGTACAGAATGACGATCTCAAGTACTTCGTTTTAACAATAGCTATTGTAGATCGCATGTTGCGCCCTCTGTTGGTGACAATGTTTACTAAATGTGCATTTTGGTGGATAAAATTTCCTGATATCCCACGCACAAGGCCTCAACCGATACATTTCTATCTCATTCCTTTTTCTTTTTTTTTTTTTTTTTCATTGATTTTCAGAATTTATCAATCATTTATGGGATATCCGGTAAAGGACAGCGTGTTATTGCTAATTTAAAACTTTATATTATTGTAATAATAATTTTCAAAAAATAAAGTAACCTTTAATGAGAAACGCATACTTTTAAGTGAACTTCATAATTTTTTATTGTACAATTAATTGAGCTCTTAAAAAATATTATTTAAATTTTTTTATTAATATATATATATATATATATATATATATATATATATATATTCTTTTTAAGTTTCATGATTTAAAAAGAATGTCATTTTCTCATTTCATGTTCTTGCCCCAAATTTCTAATAATCCAACTTTATAGAATATTTTTTTTTCATTTTTAATCACGTGCTTAAGAAGTGAAACCAATCAAACCAAATCAAAGAATTTTCTTTATTAAAGATAAAAATGAAATGAAAAAAATTCTTTAATTATCAAATTTAAGCCTTCAAATAAAATGAGAATAGATTACAATTTTATATGAAATATTTTACATTAAAAATCAGAACAGATAATAAAATTCAGAAAACTGTGCAATGCATTTTCTTCAACATATTATAAATTTGATTTAATTATCCTTTATCTTTTATGTCCTTTTTGAAACTTAGAATTCTGTAAACCAAAAGGTTTACTGTTTTTGGTTTGCAGTTCTGAGTTTTTTAAATGAGTTATGTTTATTATCATCATGAGTTATGTTTATTATTAATTTATGTTTATTAGCGTCAAGAGAATATATTAACTATCCTATGAATTATTTGTTGAAAAATGTACATTTCTATCAGTTGGATGATATTGGCATATGAGACTAATGAATAAAAGATCATTCAAAAAATGTATTAAGCCTACCTTTGATATATTTAAATATATGTGGGAACAGTCTGCAGAAACTTTGTAATATTTTCTAATGAAAGAAGTTATACCCCCCCCCGCAAAAATCTGGTTATTAGGCCAAGATTTGAAAGCCATAAGTGCTCAGATTTTTATTTTTAGATATGAGTCTGCAAATGACAGTTTTGTACTTCTTAGTGCAGTTAAGAAAACTAAATTTAAAATTTGAAACCCCCCTTAATTTTTTTTAAATTCACATTAAATTTTAGCATGTAATTTAGCACCAAATTTTAGTAGTACCAATTTTAGTAACAAGAACACTAACCGAATTTCATTTATTTATTTAATTCGTCGCATCTTCGAGTTGCCGCGTTTAGAAGCATGCGAAAGTTGCAATTCAAAGCATTTGCGTTATCATGTTCACGGACATGAAGTTTTGAAACATTCTGGATTTATCAAAATCTCGAATTCGAATTTTTTGACGAAATACATCGTCTTTGTAGACGTTGTAGGTTAGAAAATAATACTAGTTTTAATTTTTATAATAAACTAACATGATGCAGCCTTCAGCTGAATTGGTAGTATCTATAAATATGCATGGACAACAAATGAAGAATTAGTACTTTTAATTTACCAAACCCCAGAAATATGTCCAAAACGAAAATTTAGGATAAATGGAGAATCAAGCCAACATAAACAACTCAATGGCAGTTGAAAGCACCGTTTAGATTAGATACTATCAATAGAGCGGTAGATACACCGAACACTTGGGAAAACGATTACGTAGACTAATTAGTAAAACAAGCCATAGTGATAGACATCCTTTTCTCTCTTCCTGGCCATTTTCCTACTTGAAATCACAAATTAGGACAGCTACTTTAAACATTTAGATATAGCAGTAGAATAAAGGAAAAACCGGCAAAAGCACATATGAAATATTACGCAAAGTCTCAAACAAGCCAAACAGTTGGAGTAGAGAAGAAATTGCATTCATTTCCAGATACGATGCCTTCGTTTCAATTTCAGAACAAACGATTGAAATTCCAGTAATGGTCTCCCCAAAACTTTCTCGCATACTCTCTAATAAACTTGTCATGCCAGAGAACGCCTTGCATGGGATTGGCGTAGAATTACATTTGGAGTGAATTTAGCATTTTTATTGAATCTATTATGTCATCCAAGGCGAGTTATTTGTCGATTAATCTCTGGCCTGCAGTTAATATTATCAGAAAACTGAATTTGTGTTTTAGACACATTTTTCATTTGAAACAAAAATTCCGCAAAAAATACTATTGTAGTCACAAAATTCAGTACTAAATTTGATATATTTAAGTCAATGCGTTTCTGAATTGTGGCATTTATATGTTTTCTGAAAGTACAGAACGACAGGCGGTTAACCGTTGTCGTTAATCACTGTAGTTGGATTTGACTCCAAATTTGGCATGTATCTATATTATAGATGTTCAATATGTGTACCAAATTTTATCAGCCTAGCTTTCTTCACTTTGTACTATCACATTAACTTATATACGAACATCCAGTCTGACACTTTCTCTAAACAGATTTTACTCAAAATTTGATAGAAATCTTCAAATTTAGTGTAAAGATCGTATACCAAAATTCAATCATCTAGCTCAAAGCGTTTTTGAGGTATCTTTGTCACAGACAGACAGACAGACAGACAGACATTCTTCAAAAATATTTTTTTATATTAAGAGAGGTCTGGATCTGTCAAAATCCCCAGTTCGAACTTTTTGATGATAACTATATTTTCTCTATATTGCGTATACAGGAAAGTGAAAAGGTTATCAAATGCTTTATATAACAAAATGTCTGCGAACAATGTCTTACACTTCTAACTCCTAGAATAGAAAATAAAATGGCTTAGAAACATCATCAAAAATAATTTATCAGAAATTAGATTTCAGCTTATAATGCGTTTCATGGAAGAAAGTAATGTTCTTTATAAGAGCACTGATGAATACGACTTCTTTTAATTGACTTTCACATTTAGCAAAATTCTCCCGTGTTTCTTTTCTGATTATCTATGATATAGTTTTACCTCTTTGCTATTTTTTATTATTGTTTCATTTTCTGTTTTTAGTTGTATATATATCTTCCATGAGTATTTTTCTTTATTACGTCATTTTATTTAAATTATAACATTCACTTCCATCCAATCAAATCAGTAGAGAGACTTTGGGCTCTAAAAATAGTGATGTAAGTGGTGTAGTATAATGTAATGTCGATAGAATAAACCCAAACTACCTTTCATAAATTTACTTGTACAATTCTATTGAAAAAAGGTGCAGAAACTGGTTGATAATTGTAACAGAATCGTTAAGGAATTGATGAAATCATTAGGAGATCCTTTATTTGAAGCATGATGTTTTCAATATTTGCAAATAGAATGATGTATGGTTAAATCAACATTTCAAGTAAAGGCTACGTTTTCTATATTTGCAAATAGAATGATGTATGGTTAAATCAACATTTCAAGTAAAGGCTACGTTTTCAATATTTGCAAATAGAATGATGTATGGTTAAATCAACATTCAAGTAAAGGTTACGTTTTCAATATTTGCAAATAGAATGATGTATGGTTAAATCAACATTCAAGTAAAGGCTACGTTTTCAATATTTGCAAATAGAATGATGTATGGTTAAATCAACATTTAAGTACAGGCTACAAGACCTACTTTTATTTAAACACAATGATTACCACACCTATGATTCTTATTCACTATCTAATTAGTCACACCTATCTAATTATGATCTTTTCACCAAATTCTAATTTCTTCAAATTTCTAAAAATTTGCTTAACTTCCTAATTAGATGACATATTTTGAGACATTTGTAATTATTTTCATTCCGTTAATAATATAGATGCCTTTAAGATTTCAAAGTGTGTTTAAGTATTTTTTTTTTATTTTAAACTATTTAGTATTTTTATTTGATTGTTGATGTAAAATTAAAAAAAAATCCATGATTTGATGCACGAGTCACACGTCATTGTATTCGAAGCGGTGGCATCTAATTAGAAAAATAAACAGAAATATGGATGTTATTCCTGGTACCGAACATGTTTATATATTTTATTTTTAAAATGTGTACTAGTAGTAAAACGATTAGAATATGATAAAAAAAAATAGTTTCTTACAAAAGGTATTAAGTTCCTCTGATAAGTGCATTCCTAAAATCAAATGTGTTATTTTCATTAATAGGAAATACAAAATTGGAAATAAATAATCTGGATTGTTTCTAACACTAATTGATCGATGCTAATTTGCAGAAATAATAATTTCCAGCAATTCATTTCGATGTTCACTCTCATTCAGTTTTCATTTAATGGTGATCATTAGGATTGCGTTAAATATTGTCACAAAAAAATATACAATTTTAGAAAATAATTGGATTTATTTTACTGGGTAAAATAAAAATAATTTATTCGCAATTTCGTTTCAAATATGTATTTTAAAAAGTAACACAGCTAAAATAAATAAAGCGAGTGTAGCTTCTGGAATTTTCAAAAGTTTCTGCTCTCTTATCTTTTTATTTATTTAAACAGTCATCTTTTATTAAATTTTGGCACATATGCAATGGATTATTTTCAAGATAATGTAGTTGTATTATTTTTTAATGTGGCAGTATTAATAAATTTCATAACTAAATCAAGATACCATCAAAATTCATCTTGATCATGGTAGAATTAGAATCTGCTAATTTATAGAATTTTGCACTTTATTATTATGGCTTAGATATGAAAAAAATGCAGCTTATTTTATATTAAATAATATTAAAATATAAGAAAAATAAAGCAAATATCCCTTATACTTACTTTGTAGTTTCTTCTCTAAATGAAATTGAAAATAAATCATCAATTAGTTTAAGCTTTGACATACCAGCATCGGTTTGAATTTAAAAACGTCTGCCATTTTATTATCATCTTCCATTCATTAATATTTCAAAACATGCAATATTGATTTATAAAAATTTTAAAATAACATCAATATGTGAAAAATTATCTGATTCTTGTAACACAGCCTTCTGATAATGAAACAGAAAATGTGATTTTATGTAGAATAATTAATTTTCTTCATCTTCTAAATTTAAATCTAAATTTCTTCTTTGGTTTCAATATTAGGTTCAATATATTGTTTTAATGAAATAAAGATTTTTGCTGTAAACACAATCGATATTATGCCTAAAATTTTGAAATTTTCCATCCTAATAAATCTTGATTAAATTAAATTATATTGGCTAAATTATTTATGTATGAGAGATTCTTTAAAAAAATTCGATAAAATTCAGTTTTTTAATGGCCCAAGATAAATTCAAAATAATAGAAGCTTTGAGGTAACGAAAAATTTCGAAAATTGAAAAGGCAGAAAACGTTACTGATAAATGTTGACTTTATATAAATAAATAATATTTTAATGAGTTCACTTATTTTCAAAACATTAAAAAAATATTCACAGGATGTTGACTTAACACAATAAATAAAGTTTTCTTCGTGCAAATCAATCCAGGAAACTAAATTTATAAATCGGAATTTATTTTTGTCGAGAAACTTCTGTCAAAAAACCTCTGGATAAAAAAAAAAAATTCCAATTTTTTTTCCCACAGAGAGTCACTGATAGTAAAACCGAAAAAGCTAACTGAAACGCTCATGCAATGTTCTGATTTGTTTAAAAGTTCCAGTTTATTTTGCTATCTGCTGCTAAGATCTCTTTCTAAGTTTTCAATCACTGATGAGTAACTCGGTGGTGGCTCCTCTACAATACTGTCTTCAGAGTCAGTGGAAGATCTTCTTTTAAAGATCTTTTTCAAGAAACCAAACAGTCCTTGATTCTCAGACGGTGTATCACCAGACATCACTGAAGCATAATCAGGTGGGTGATCATTATGAGGTGGTCGAGAATCATCACCAATGAAAGATAAATTAACGACTCCATCGCTCAAAGACAAATCATCGCCCAGCTCTATGAGAACTCTTTTAATGATACACACATAAACAGCGTGGATAAAGAATCCAAGCAACAAACCGGCTATGAAAGTCATTCCAATGAGAAAGAATGCCTGCTTATTGTTGTTCACAAGTCTTGCGATTTCTTTCTGTGTGGAGTTGTCCCAAATGGTTATGTTGATGTTTTCCAGAATATCTGGAGCAATAAGACGAAATTCCATCATGATTTAAATTCCTGAAAGGAGAAAAATTGTTTACCAGTTATAATTTTAATTTACTATTTAATTAGTATAGCAAAATTTTCAAATTTAACAGGTTCTTCATTACATAACTTAATATAATATCGTAGAAGAGTTAAAAAAAACTATTTTCCTTACAAAAATTCAATATTTTCAATGAGACAAAAGATCATATTGATTTGATTATTCATTCATTCATATATATATATATATATATATATATATATATATATATATATATATATATATATATATATATATATATAATGTTATATGAAATATAAGCTCGGTGAATTGAAATTCGGTTTTTCAATAGAAGTCTTGGAAAAACAGTTCTTCAACAAAAATATTTTCAATCTCATCTAAAAATGAAAATCAGTAATTGTTTATAATAGTATGATTATAAAGAAATAATAAAAGCATGGCCAGAATGCATAGATATTTCGGTATGCATGTCGTAAAATGGCTGACTTTAAACGTTCGAACAATGATGCCAAACAATATAAACGCACCTTAAAGAAATACAATGCAATTTGAATCTGTAAGTTGATCGGATATTGTCTAATTTTTTTCCTTCTTGTGCTATTAGATATTAGAATGCATTGCATATAAAATTTTAGCTTTATAGTAAAACAAAGTAATTTACTTTTACTTTTATGTCATTTGTTTTTAACATTTTAGAATTCACACATTTGAAAGCTGTACACCCATTTATTCTATCGTAAAATTAATGAGACACATAGGTACTATCGTTATTCTAAGAAATAGTTTTTCTTCCAGGAAATCATATTTGATATTTAATTTTTCTTAATTTCTTTCTTTTATTATTTCTTAAATGTGTACTTTAATTTATTTTTTTTTAAGAATTCATTTATTTTCTCTTTTCTAAAACTTTGGACATAAGGAATGTAATCTTTGATCGGTTTTTAATGCACTCAAAGATGAAAATAAGATTTTAACGGAATTTATCTGATCTTTTTTGGAAATCTTCGATGTCTATGTAGGTTAATTGTTATGATTTCCTTATATGGTGACTGAATTATGAATTGAATATAATTTCCTACATACGGAGACTTTTAAAATTGGAACCTGTACGAATGAAAATAAAACTAGTTGATTCCATTCTAATTATTTGGCTTCAGTGTAAGGGATATTTTTTTTGGAATAAAACACCTTTATACTTCGATTTTAGTTCTAAGCTGCAAATATACAGAATTTAGCTAGAAAACAAATGTTTAGTTAATTTAGTCTTCCTTATAAAGGTATCTGTAGTTAGCAAATATTAATAAAAAATGGAGTGGATGCTGATGTAAAAATGAGTACAACTTTTTCTTGGTATTTGTAAAATATAGTATATATTATATTTTAATCATCCTCCTATAAATACTAATGTGTTTCGGATACCTCATTAATACTTTATTTTCTGAAGTGTCAAATGCTCTAAATATTAAAATGATGCCATATATTTTCCTTTATTACATGCCAATCCGGTCATTGACTTAGTGTTGCTAAGCAACATTTTGAAGATTTCGAAGATAACGAGCTTTCTATTCATTGAATATTGCATGCAACATTCAAATTTCCTCTGAAAACGAACTTCTTTCCCAATAGCATAGGATCCTTCAATAAAATGCATCGGCATATGAAAATCGGTATTTTTAAACTGTTATTTTTGAAACTACAAATCAATAGATAATTTGTTTTGCTTTTCTTAAAATTCTTTTTAAAATTCAGAGAAAGATAAAAATTGATTAAAAATAATTTTCAAAAGAATATTTGTATTAGTATATTAAAAGCAGAATATTTATTTTACTTATTTTTGATATTTTAATTAAAAACTAATTATTATATTATGGAATATTTGAATTCTTTTTCTCGAATTTTTTAGCAGGTACCTACAAAAGAATAAAGTCAAAATTTAAGTGAATTAATTAACTAATTATTTATTTCCTAAATAATTAGCTATTAAAAATAGTGTGTTGTCAACGAGTTCCAAGAATTATTTGAATTAAAATAGTTCCAAATTTTTAGCACATAGATCAGCAAGTGAAAGAACAATTGCAAAATTTCATCTTTGCGACTATGAGAGATCAAGGTATTATTAAATAAAAATGTATAATTAATTTATATCAGCAGTTTTTGAAAACCTAGTTTTATTAGAATACTAAACAATAGATAAATAAAAACAATTATATTTTATTTTAATTATTTCTTAGATTTTTTCCCTTTAATTAGAGATTCATTATAATAAATATTTTGCAATCTTGAAATCAATTTTTTTCTGAAAATTGTGCTAGAATGTAAAACCAGAATTAAACAAAATTTATCGATTGAATTATTATTAAAATTCGTTAAGTGATACTACATTTAAATTTTGATAATATTAAAATAATGTACTATTGAAAGTATCAAAGCAAAGTATCAAAATTAATCGGAAAAAAATCCATTGAAAAATTTCCTTATTCCATGCATGAAATTAGTCAGTTAAC
Organism: Argiope bruennichi; assembly: GCF_947563725.1. Taxonomy (NCBI): domain Eukaryota; kingdom Metazoa; phylum Arthropoda; class Arachnida; order Araneae; family Araneidae; genus Argiope; species Argiope bruennichi. The sequence continues at coordinate 27,953,289 of NC_079158.1, read as the reverse complement.
CCTTTAAATGGCCATTTTTTTCTAATCATATGTTAAAATAATTTTAGGCTTGAAATTAGAATAAGAAAAGGGATTCATTTAGCTTATTAGATAAATTTAATTTGATTAATTAATTTCGTAAATTAACAATTAAGTAACAAATCAAGGCACATCATTTTGTCTGAGATAAAGAACTGAGCATTTAAATTTCTGTCTTCCTAAAACAATTTGTCAGAATTTATGCCAATCTACATAATTTCATACAAAGATTGATAAATTCGGTGGGAAGCATACTTCCCACGGCCCTAGAAAGGGTTAAAATAAAACATTTATAAATGAAATGGAATTTAGAAACAGTGAAAACTTTAATTTTTACTTTCAAATATACACTATATTACATAGTCGTCAAGTTATTTATGTTTTATTCATGATATTGATTCTTCAAGTATTATTAATAGATTTGGTACGAAAAAATATATTTAAAAAGATAGCGCGTATTAAAGAAAATGAGTACCGTAGTAAACATCTGGTAGTTGTCACTAACTAATGTGTTCATTTGAGTTTGATAGCTCATATGAGATTTCAAGTGTTTATCATTATCCATTTTTTTTTGGGGGGGGGGAGACAAATTACCATTTTAGAAATGGTAAGCAAAAACAATTTAGAAAATTACGGCATTATTAAACATTCATTTTATTAGCGTAATTGCAGTTGCTGGCGATTTTAACACGTCCGTGGATTGTTGAAAGAAAAACTTTAAACGAAATGAAGGCGCTTAATTATCTAGTTAGTCATTATCATAAATTACATTACAATTTCGAAACATTAAGAGTATATAAAGCTGAATACTTAATAATATGGCTTTTGCATTTGAATTTTATAGCATTCATGTCAGTGCGCATCACAATGAGAATGCAAATGCTGTATCATCCACGGCACTTAAAAGTAGCTTTAGTATAGAAAGATATTTTTTTCTGTGATTAATTCATTATTATATAAACTTGATAGGTAAAAAAATGCGCTGAAAAAGTTTTGACGAAGGCCTTTCAGAGTTCAGAAGTTTCCTTAGATTTTGAAGAAACTTTGATTTAAAAATTCCCAATACGTTTTATTTGCTTTCCCACTTTTTGTTCTGGTGTTTACTCAAGAAATATTTTTTGCCCATGGCGATGGGATTTCCATGTACGAATAAAGTCTTGCTTGAATTTAAGCCTCAAGATTATTCCAGAAATGTAAAATAGATTATGAATATTGATTTCGAGGCATTTACTTGAATAAATTATTCTTTATGATTAAGATGGAATATAACAAATGAACCCTTGACGACATGGATTTAAAGACAGACTTATTTCATTAGCAAGTATAATTTTTTTTTTTTGAATAATATAAAATATTTTTTTTTCATGAGCCAAAATTGTTTAACTCTACAAAAAAAATCCATTTGTGCAACATAAAAGTCGCAAAAAAATATAATTAGCTACAAAAATACCCTCAATTTGAAAATCAAATTGGAGATATGGTATTTGATTTATGTGATTATGAGTCGGAAATTTTAATAAAAATTATTATTTAAAATAATTATATGTTTAGATTAGAATACATTTGTTGTCTGTCTGTTATTTGTTAGGTATGTGTTGTTTTGTACCGTGCAGATGTTTGTTCTACAGATACCAAACTTGGTACATGCATACTTTGTAGGGTGGCCAAGTACACATCGGAGCGAATTTTTAAGAATTTTAATTAATGAAAAATTAAGCGATATTTTTATGTTTTTCTGCGATAACTTTCTAAAATAACACAGCAGTGTGTGAAAACAAAGATTTGTTCTCAGTGCAAAAATTCTTAATTTCGAATGGAATACAGCAACCTGATAATATAATTTATTGGCTTGAACAACATAGCTTTCGCGCTATTTTGCATTACAATAAGAATTAACGCGTGAACTGTCTCATGCGACTTGAAAATAATATTAGAGTGAAAGGAAATTTATTATTTTTGATAATTACATTGAATTTCCGGTATAGCACATACATCTTTGGAGGGTGGAAAGTGCTTCAAGTCATAAAAACTATTTCATAAATTATAACAATTCATTAGCAGCATTTATAGGCTCAATTTTATTTAATAAGACTTTGAAAAAAAATCTTCAATTTCATGAAACATATTAAATGGCGTTTTTTAGATATTGCTTTATAAACAAACAAAACAAAACAAAAAAAACTAATCAAATCGACAAAGTAAGCTAAAGATCTGACATAGTATCTTTTTCAAGTCTTAAAAAAATCTTCAGAAATTAAAAAAAAAAATTATTGAAAATTTACTGTTGAATTAGGATCTAAATTAAATTGCTTCCTCACATTTTGTTTACACTTCATAGTTTGATATTACTTTTCCTACAAAACCATAAAGCGCAAGTTTGATGGGCAGAAATTCTTAAAAATAAAATACATTAAATAATTCTAATGAAATCGAAAACGTGTTTTAAACATCATAATCTGAGAGAAGCATGCTGCTGGAATAACGGCACATGCGTAACGAAGCGCCATCTGTAATGTTGAACGTCAGTTAACCGACTCCGACTCCCAGCAATCTTTCCTTCAGATCAATCTACCACTTCTCACCAGATGGCGCAGTTGTTACAGTATCAGTAAATTAAGAAACCACGTCACTTAAAAAAAGTAGATAATCCCGGTTTTTAAGAAGATTTTTTTTTCAGACAGCAGGTTCATAAAATGCTTGCTATTGTAATGATATTTTAAATATACATAATATTCAGTAGTCTTTTTAAATTGAACTAATGTTATTATAGCAAGGAGACAAAAAGATATAAAATTTCTGTTACTGAAAATTGAAAAATTTTGGTATAAAGAAAAGCATGGAAAAAAATACCAAAATTCTTGTGCCCTTTTCATACAATTTTATTTAATTTTACTGTAAAAATTTAATTTTGATTTTCAAGTAAAGTTACAGTTTTATAATTGATTTTTTAACTCATTAAATATTGTGCTAGAAATTTGAAATTGTGCACTCTTTTGTGTACTAGATGGCAAAACACTATTTTAGTATTAGCAAGACTTAATTATAAGTTTATTGATTTATATGATTAAATTTAAATTCAATCGAGTAACACTTAGTTATGCTTTTGATAAAAAATTTACAAGGCTTCTTAATATTTGTATAATAGTAAAAATTAAAAAATAATAATAAACTATAATAAAATTTCTAGTTTTAAAAACTGTAATGAAAGTATATTTTTAAAAAGTATTTTTACTAAATTATAACATGATTATAATTTAAACACTAAAAGAAATGTATTTTAAATACCAATTGAAAATTGTATGCATTTATTTCAGTAAAATTTTGAATAGAGCTTTTTAAAAAAATGCGCATTGAAATTTTTTTCAAATCTGATTTTGTAAATTGTGAAATTGGGCACGTGCGTTTTTATTTTCAAAAAAGTACAACTTTTGATATAATCATTATAAGTCAGCTTAGTAATATCAAGACCAACATATTTCTAAACATCGGTTTTTAAAAATGACTTCATTAAATAAAAGAAAGATGCCAAGCGACTTTGCCTGCAAATCATCTTGTAATAAGACATCTAACCACTGTTAGATGCGTGAGAAATGTAGCTCTTTTTCAAGATAATTTTTTTTCAAATTTAAGTACCTATTGTATTTTATGACAATCCACTTAAGTTGCTTAACAAATAACCACTAACTTCCATTGTCTTATTAAGTTGGGATAAATTTATTGAAAAAAAAAAATGACTTGGGAAGTATAAATATAGGTTTTGAAAGTGAAATTTTCGATGTGTTTCTCAAGCACCTTTTAAAAAACCGATTGAAGGATTTTGTTAAAAAGTGATACCAGCGCAAAATGAATAACATATTGCATGATACTCAAATAAGTCATTATAGAATTTTTATACTATTCGCCTTTGGCGACAAGCTTGTTCGCTTAGATTACTGATCTGGTTAGGCTGTTAAATCATTAATATGGATTGTTGTTTGATGCGACAGAAAAACATGAATTCATTTGAATCAATTTACTTTTTCATTTGAATCAATTTACTTCTTTTGAATCAATTTAAAAATGTATATGTGTGAGATAAAAGGAGAAGTGAAAATCCTGTTACGGAGTTAGTAATCAGCAAAAGAGCAGGCTGAATTTTTTGATGGATGAGCTCGAATTCCTTCATAACATTTCAAAAACGATTGTGTTTTGAAATTAAATTAAAAAATATTATTAAAATTAAGAGGAAAATTAAACGGAGCTCAAATTAATATCGTAAAAAATATTGTTTTGAGTCTTGAAAAATAATTGTTTTGAAGGATATGAGTTTCAATTTCAGCAGGCAAGTTACATCAATTAATGATCTGGTGAGAATTAGGCCTATTTTTGCGCTCGATTAAACTTTCTATTTATAGAATTCAGTTATATTTTCTTTGCTCTGACAGAATAGTACTGGACAAAGTGAGTCCCCTTTTTGACGTATAAGCCCCAACGAACCCCTTCCAAAAAATTTCTAATTACATTTTGCAGTTCCATTAATTTACTAAGCGAAGAATTAAATTAAGTGCAGCTGTAAAAACGTTCAATGAAGCTGCCTGAAATGATTGTATGATGCTTTGGCTGTTGCCATTCGACAATAAATAATAAGTGCGATTTCTGTGCTACGCGCATTAATGTTATATATATGTATAGATTTTTAATCGTTTGGTTATTCACCAATAATTATAAAAATCAGGAAAATTTGCTTGAAAAAGTGGAACTACAGATTGTAAAATATTATACAAAAATAGTTTCATGTTTAATGAAATTTAATTTCACAGCAATCACATGCAATGAAATACTTTTAGCAATTAAAAGACTTGGTTTATTCTGTTAGTAAACACTGAAATACATAACCTGAAAGGTTATTTGGAGACATCATCAAATATTGCGAATTAAAAAGAAAAAAATATATCTTTTATAAATTACTCGGATTTATACAAGCTTTATTTAACATGCGTAAGCCTGTTTGCATCTTTAACAATCACATGGTAGATTTTCCGCTGCAGAATACCGATATCTAGGAAATGTATTCATGTGCACGGATATCTTACTGAGATATAGATAGGAATATTATCTCATTCCTTCTCCCCAGAATTTTATTGCATCAATAGCAATTGAATTAGAAGACTGCATTTTGCGATAACATGGATATTTACTCCTTTTTTAATGAGCTTTAGTTGTATTTTTACTAAGAATTGAATATAATGATTTAAAGATAATGAAATGTCTAAATAAATGATTTGGGGAATAGCCAGCAGATATATTCTACTAGTACCTTTTTTTACAAACAGTCGTATATTGATTTTTAGTATCGCACAAAAATAATCCATAATGTGGCAATTGGATTTTCTTTAATAATAAGTATATCAGCCAACATAAATTCTTCATTATTTAAAAAATACGGCTTTGTATTTCATGTAGAAAAGGGTTATAAAGGAAAATCTACTATAACACTTCTTCTTTCTAATCATTTAATTTTAATTCATTAGAAATTTTTTTAAATGTGGATTTGCTAAAAAGTAATGTAAAAAAATCGAAAAAAATTAAGAAGTAAAATTTAAAATGAAATAATTATAAATAATCATAATTCTTTTTTATAAATGCAAAACATTACATCATCAAAGTTGGAAACTGAATAATTGTACATGACACAATGTATGAATTTTACATATAGAGCAAACAATTAATAAAAAAAATCAGATTAGATATGAAAACTAAATTGTTCCACATTTTCTTATAGATATTTTTATCAAATGCAGCAATTAGACTTTTAGTATTTTTATCTTTAAGAAATTATGTATCATGACACATTCAATTTAAATGTACTATCAGCTTAATTATTAGTATTTATAAAATTGGTGGTATAATTAGTAATATTTGCATCTAATCGAGCAATTTATATAAGAGAAAATAATATATATAAATTCTAGAGACAAAAAAAAAACCTTTGTGTCTTTTTTTTTTTTTTTTTTTTTGTCTTAATAAATATAGAAATACTTTTTTGTCGACAAAGAGAAAAATGAATAATGAAATGAATAATGCCTTATATTTTGGGTTTCAGTAAAATATTAAAGAATAACAAATTTGAACTTTTTTCCCCATAAACATTTACATTTCTAGTTTTCATGTTTATTGTATCTAAATTCTGTTCTAGAAGACCATTGTATTGAGTCAATTAAATTGGTATCACTAATTAAAATATTATTTAAAAAATGCAAGGAAATCAAGGTTCAGGATCAAAATATAATTCAAAATTGCAACAGATCCATGCTTCAGCATTCAAAAAGTAATGCAAATCATTTTAGAGAAATAAACAGGGGAAAGAAATAAATAGGGGAGAAATAAACAAATATAAAATAATACAAAAACCTTTTATTCAAGCGTAAACATTTGAAGAAAATTTAAATATTATTATTGAAATAAGCTCAAATTATCTTAGTAAATTTTTTTTTAACTACATCTATGATTTTTAAAGATTAACATAAAAATACGCAAATTACGATGCTCTAATTGATAAATTATACCTATTTTGCTTCACTTGAGCTTTTTTTGCAAAATTTCGGTACATTTAATTGCGTCTCAAGATGTTTTAGAAGTAACACTTGATACAGACTTGTAAAATTAAAAACTGAATACAGAATAAAGACTTATTTTTTTAACTTTTTAGTCATTTTAATAATATTAATGCAGAGTTTTTTTCCCCTAGCAAATGGCATATATTGTTCTCGAAACAAAGTGAATACAAAAACCTGACAAAATCCTCACAATTCATAAGAAACTGTTAATTTTTAAAATTATCAGATGTATCTTTATTTGTGTGGTATGTTACCGTATGCCTTATTAATACATATGACAAATTTTTCTCGTCATCCTTGCTAGATATTCCTTCAAATAAATTATTTTCACATTCTGATATGTCTGCAATATTATCTTAGCTTTTTCTTAATGCGATTTTTGAAGAAAAAAAAAAATGGACTGTCATAAAATATTTTTATCTAATTGGAATTGTTCTTGTTTGTTTAAGAAGAAATTTTGTAGTAGATTTTCTATTTACCTTCGTGATGCGAGTGGAAAATTTCCCTATTGAAAGATATTCCAGAACTTATAATTATTAGTTAATCATAAATTCAATTACATTTTGACTCCATACCAGTGGTGCCACCTCGTGCGTTTGAAACAAGGAATTTAGGAAACAAGGACAGAAAATAGTAGTTAGACTGTAATAGAATTATTTCTTTTGTTAAATCGTCTTCAGTGCTTTCTTTAAATTCAGAAAGACACACACACACAAATAGCATATTTATTTATTCTAATTCCTACAAATACATAATTAAAAATTATCATGTTAATTAAAGTTACAAGCATCTAGGAAGAAAATTATTTTATTCTATCTTCTGACAATCAGCTAATATTGCATCCTATGTAGTATATTCTTATGTAGTCTTATTGACTTAAATAATTCCGATGCATTATTTATTAATAAATAATACATGGGAGTTATTTAATTTCCCATGTATTATTTGGTAAACAATTGGTCCACCGGTTTAATGGTTGCCAAAATTTTTAATTAAATAATTTATGTTCTAGCAACTTTCTCAACAAAATATTTTCGAAATTTTCATAAACATAGAATCATATTATTTAAGAAGGTTTATTACGTTCTTTTAATTATATTATGTATTCCCATAATTTAAAGTTTATATTTTTATATATCCAATAATATAGAAAGGAAGAGCCACAATACATAAAAATGTTCAAAATTTTCACCATTGCTGGATTCTGAAGTTAAAACTAGCGCAACAAAATTCCCAAAATTTTATTAAAAACCCATATTTTACAAAAATATATTTCATTGTTGAAATGAAACTTTTCTTGTTGCTACTAATATTTCATCTTCGTTCTTTTTGTTGATCAAGATATGATCAAAAACAAGTTAAAAAAAAAGCGAAAATGAAAGTTGTTCCACCAGTTTTGAGTTTCACCTCAATGATAAAATATATTGTAATAAAATAGGCTTAAAATTTCTTTACAAAGTTGATTTAAAATATATATAAAAAAAAATGAAGAAAAAAACTAAAATCATTCAGCAAAGGATTTTTTTTTTTTTTTTTTTTTTTTTAAATTTAAGACGGTATAAAACTCATACTTGTGCTGTAATATTATCGGGAAAAATGCCAACATTTCGCTTAACTTTTAAAGAATTAAAATTTCAAAAAAAAAACAAAAGACTCCGAATTGCATATTTTTATCCTACAATTTATATATATGCCAAATTTGGTACCTCTAGTTCAAATAACTCAGGCTTATAAAATAACACACATTCATCTTTATTATTAGTATAGATACTATATTCATATAGACTGGACATAAGTTAGTGAAATATCAAAATGAAATTCAGCTGGATTTCAGAAGTTATTTTTCAAACATTTCAACAAATAATGTTAATTTAAATAAATATAAATGTTAGTTCAATAGTTTCAAAAACATTTCAATAAACAAATATTTAAAATGATTATGTCAATTTCGATTACATCATGAAGAATTTTGTAAACAACAAACAGCAAAATAAAAATGGATATACGTCGTCGAAACATTTCTGCCAGATAAAAAATAGAAATTGTATGTGTTCAAAGATAGTTACTTACCGATTTATAAACTTGATAATGTATACCAAATGCAGGTGCTGATGGATATGGTTTATTCACAATTTTTTTTTTTAAGACGGCATTTTTATTCCATTAAATCAAATCTAAATTAATAAAACATAGGTGCTCGCGCTGCAATTAAATTTGCAACTACAAATGCCCTATTGTTATCTCTCAGTTGAAAGCTTTATCGAAGGTTTATGAAAACTTAGATCCCAACAATTCGCTTTTCATGTCGATAAGACAGAGAATAGATAATAACTACAACAACTGATAGATAGATGAAAATATTTGTCTCCTTTAAAAAATTTTTAAAAAAAATAGTTTTTTTTCTTTCTTTTTTTTCCCCTGCTTTGGTATTAAAATAAAAATTACAGCCAGCATAAATTTTTCTTTTATAAAATGATGGACTTTTTTAAATGAATAGGTATTTTATTTTATTTCAAAATAGATTTTTCTTTATGTAATTAAAATAAATTGAATTACTCATTTGAGACATAATAAACGACGGAAGAAACGACAAACACCTTTAGTTATTCAAAAATAGAAAAAAAGATTGTATACTAGTTTCTAATAACCATAGAGCTGAATAACAAGAGAATTTCTGTGGATCAAAAGCATTTTTATTGCATTAATTCTAAATATTTTAAAATAGCATTGCATTACATATTTCCCATTAACTTTTTTCTTATTTTTTTTTCAAATAATATAGGAATAAGGCATACATATATAATTGGATTTGCTTAAATTAACCAAACTAAATGCGAATAATAATAACAGAATAATAAAAGCAAAAAAAAAAATTTTTTTTAAGTTCAGTTTCGAATTGTATTTTATCTAAAGCAAAAACAAGTGATCACTTAATTTGCAGTTTGAGATCTAATATCTGATTCTTCGAAATTATAAATTGAAACAAAGAATTTCTACTCAGTTCTGATTTCTTTTAAAGTAAATAACTTCAGCAATTAATAAAATGAAAGCCATCAAATAGCTTATTAAACTCCCTATTATTAAACCTTTTATGTTTTCAAATTTAATAGGACGTTGGCTTGAATTTTCGTTTGAAGTCTCCGATGCTTCGCTGACCGCTAACAACGACTTGGTTTTTAATATTTTCCTTATATCAGAAGCCACAATTCTGGACAAAACTTTATTAAATTTATCAATGCAGCAAAATTTCTTCTTCGCAGCAATTGCATAGGCCATAGATACAAATACATCGCTTGAAATTTTGTATCCACCACTACCCCACATTCTTGTAAGCATTTCAAGTCCGGATCTGTGGTATATCACGGCAGTGTTCTTCGCCATTTTTTTCCAAGAAAGAAATTCATGTTGATTCACGAACCACTTATTTTTATCAATAATATCCATGAGGAGTCGTACGTGCTTCTGTTTTGAGGTACGCATCAGGTTAACAATTACACTGCCTTGCACAGCGTAACATCGGTGATCCCCAAGTTGCACCGCTTCTGCAAGTTCTTCGAAAGTGCGAATCTCTTTTTCTTTAGGGGGTAGAGTCAAGTGAGATAAAAGAACGGCCGAATAGCTAAAAGCCAGGATAGTTGCCACCAAAAGCCATGAAATCAACAAAGTCGAAGGCTTCAGGTTCGTAAATGGTTGCTTCAACAAGGTGCCCAATAGGATACTGAACATCTGAATAGAAGAACTCTTGTTTATTAAAGATAATATTACTGATGTGGCAATAAGGGAAACAAAAATTAAGCACCATGTTATAGGGTCTAAAGGATGTATGAACCAAAAATCATCAATTGTTGTTTCTTGTTTGCTGACAGCAAAAGTGACATCTTCTTTTCCATAAGTTTCACTGAACTGGACAACACATGCGCGGCCTTCGGTTATAGAAACGGAAAGCGCAAAATCAGCTTCGTCTTTTTGTAACATTCCCATGATGCCTGTCCAAGTTCCATTTTCAAATGAAGTGCCATATTCATTAGTTTTAACAATATCGTACTTGAATCCTAAGTTTGATGAAAGAATGTTAAGAAACCATCCTTCCATTCCAGAAATTTCTAACTCGCCTTTTGCGTTCTGATTAATTTCTAATATATGTTTCATAGGGACGATGGCAACTTTTAATATTGACGGAAGCTTCATTGCTTTTAATAGCAAAATAAATTCAATTCTTTCTACAAAAAATTTGATTCAAAGTTAAAATTTCAAACAATTTTTCTGAATAAGTATTAATTTAGGTCAGAAAAAGAAAATTAGATATTGAATCTACAAATGTATATATACAGATGTAAAGTATCTAAAGCAATCGTATGTTCATAGATTTAAGGCAATAATTATTCAATGCCGCAAAGAATATTAAATTCGCATCAAGAAAACTAGCATTCATATATCAATATTTGCTAGTACAGATTTAAATATGTGAAAATTCTGAAGTCTGAATTTGACAAACTTTCAAATTATTGCGGCGAATATTAACGGTTTTAAAGAAGAGATTATTTTCGCATTTAATGCTATTTCAAAACATAAATGCCTTCTAAAGAAAATAACACCATTTGCTTCCTACAATTCAGCAATGAAACAAACTTTCATAACACATATATCTTTGAAAACAATACTGAACTGTTAAGAAATTTTTTGTTTTAGATTCAAGTTAACATTTCTGACTGTTTCACTCTTTTTCCACCAAAAAGCATGTGCAGTTAGTTGTGTCACAAGTAAAGAACTCCCAATAGGTCTTAACAAAAATATTGTGAAATTTCGCAACTATGCAAACGTATGTGCGTACAAGCTATTGTTATCATAATGCGCTCATTTGATTAAACTTCTCGTCACATTATGTTTCTATGTTCCACATAAGAGTATCCTTATTTGCAATGCGTTCAAAAGCTAATCGTTCAGTTTGCCTTAATAGTATCCAGTCTTCTGCATAATAATGCCATTACCTTTCTAAACACAATACGTGATTTCTAATGTCTGGATATGCTTAACATTTATACGAGTTATAAAGATGTTAATAAAGTGATTACAGTGTCGTTCAATCAAATCTTGCATCGTTATTGAGATTAACTTAATATAAACATTGAATTCAGCAGCCCATGAATAAATAATAGGTGTTAAATATTGATTGCGCCTCAAAATACCTTGTTTTGAATTATTTGAAATAGCAGGAATAATAAATACGAAGAATAAAGTAAGAAATAATGTAGATTAATCAAAGTAAACCATCAGTGAGTCATCAATATTTTAGTGATCCAACCTATACTCAGATTTCCATATCTTGATGATGACATAACATTCTTGACATGTTTGTAAATAACAAACAAACAAAACAAATTTATACGACGTATACGTGTGAAAAATTGTTAATAAAGTATATACATTTCGAAAAACACATTTTTGTAAAATTTCTGTATCTCTATGTGTCTGATAAAGATAGCTTACAAACGTTTTGACCTATACGGTTGAAATTTGGTATACGATCTTTACACCAAATTTTCAAATCTCTATCAAATGTCGAATAAATCTCTTCAGAGCATGTCAGTCTGTCAAGCTGTTCGAATATAACTTAACACGATAATTACAAAATGAAAAGAGCCAGATACATAGAATTGGGTACGCATATTTAATATCTAGATTTAACACTTACTAAATTTGGAACTAAATCCAACAAGACTTTGACCATCTGTCGGTTTGTACTTGCAGAAACATGTAAATGCGATAATTCAAAAAGGCAGTCAAATATATCAAATTTGGCATGGAATTTTGTGGTTACAAGTGCAATTTTGTGTTAATGTAAATATCTCCTTTCAAATTCCCTCTCACTCCTATTTTGATTAAACAAATGCATCCTGAAGCATGCGCAAAACACTACTAAATTTATATAAATGAATATACACGTATATCATTAAACTATATTATCAAATATAAAGTAATATCAGGTTATAAAACCGTCTTTTCTTCCTAAGTTGGAAGTTTTTAATTACGTTACATTTACGAGTACATTGATTTAAATCATTGCCAGTTGGAATGTACCTCGACATAGAAAATGTACATAACAGTTTATTGTTTTAAGTTGTAGGATTGCGCCTTCCAAAACATGCCATTTCATCATGTGCCAGGTTATCAGACCGAATAAGAATGGAAATGAAGGGGGGAAAAAAACTGAAATATTGATTTTTCACATTTAAATAAAAAAAAGTTATTAACCAAAATCTAGAAAAATAAGCGATTGAAAGTTAAGACAGTTTATAATTTTTTGTAAATGTCAATCTTGAGATATATTAAATTTAAGCTAAAATTTGTAGCTCTCTCTCTCTCTCTCTATATATATATATATATATATATATATATATTAAATTTAAGCTAAAATTTGTAGCGCTATAAAATGAGTGTTGTATCCTAGAGTTATAAGTTTAAAATTTTGGATTGATATCTGCATTATATTTTCAAATCCTCACTAGTGATGCGTGGGGAGGGGAGGAGTCATCGAAAAAAGACTAAAAGGTACTTTCTCTCAATTTGGATTTGCCCAACGAAAGACAATAATAATAAGGGTTTTTTTTTTTTTTTTTAAGTGTTTTGCAGTTCTAAAAGTATGAAATTCTAAAAGCCCTCTGCAACTTCAAAGGCTAAAAGTGTTCCGAAACTTCCACGCAACATATTGATTTATCATTATGTACAAATTTTTGTTGCAGTTCGTTAGTTCTTAACAAACTGTCCTAAACTTTCTGAATGTCATTTCACTACTGTTTCCAATTTGGATATAGTAGGCGCTTTTACAAATAGTCATAACATAATCATTTATAAAAGTTTTACTAATCGAATTTAGAAATCAGTTTCGGGTTTTTTTTTAACACCTAATGCCACTTAGAAAAGTGAGATAAGATGCAAATCAATAATTTCACTCCATTTCGTCACATTTGGCTTTAAAAAAAGGAAACGAATACACTAATGCGTCGCTTCCGTGGCACCAGTAAATTTGCAGTCGCTAGCCTACTATTGGTGACGAAAGCATCAATGAAAAACTCGGCTGTTCCGATTAAGAAAAATTCACGTGAGACTGATTTGTAGACTGGGGCGTGACACTCCTCAACGATATATTGACCAGCATTCGGTAATACTTGATGGGATAATTAAATGTGACATTTTATTCTACGTAGTATTTAAATAAATATGATTATAATACAAAACAAATTATGGTGAAATTTTATTTTTTAAGTCGATATTTTTGCAAAATATTTACTAATATCCCGTTGAAATTATTTATTTGTAGAATTAAAAATTCTTTACCTTTGCGAAAATGGTAAAATTAGGTTTGCCGTGTCGACTGCTTCATTTGAATTTAATATTCATATTCACCAAAATCGACTTTTTAATGGAAGATATAAAAATGAGTTGTTTTTGTATAGATGAGTTCATATTACTGATTTATACATGAATTGATTCTTTAGAAAGAGTATATACCAGATCACATGATCAATGAAATTATCCTCCAAATGATGATGTTTAAGACAAATATTTTTAAATGGAAAACTATTTCATCTATTATCAGTCTTAACAAGGAAACAATAATTGAAAAATCTCAGTATCGGAATATATCATAGCATTTGTTTCTTGAAAATTGTATGCCTTATTGTATTTAGACCCTATACATTGATATACAAAATAATAAAGAATTAACGAATTTTTGGTTATAAAGCGATTGTTTAAACAATAAAATTCAATATAAATTGCAAACACAAGAAAAGTTTTAAATCACGGAAAAATCAGAACCAGGATACAAAACAGGTTAGAGAGGTTTCTGATTCCTTGAGACCAGTCTGGGAAGTGACTGTAATGGAAAATGTATATTTGATGTTAGAAAATTCAGAAAGAAAAAATATCATCGATACAATCTTCCTCGGATTCACTGAAACAGGAAATTAATTATTTTTTTAAACCTGGAAATTATATAAAGGTTTCAATTTACACTAACAAATTGCTAACTGGAACGCCTTCTTTTAATAACTCTTCTTCACTAGTTGCATGAATTTCCTCATTAAACAATGTGAAGATTTTCTCATGCTTCAAATATATTTTGGTTAATTCAAAATATAAATTAATAGTCACGCTTATTTTTGAATTGTTGTATTATATTGGATGAATAAATACGACTCTATACCTTTTTTTAAGTTTAAAAAAAAATACCTATTCATTATAAAAATTAAAGTTTTTTTTTTTTTCAAAATAATTACTTTAATTATCTTTTGGGCAACATATGAATGCTGCGAAGAAAAGTCTGTTTGTTGTTTAAAGGTACTTTAGAATCACTTCGACGGGATGTGTTACCGTACCCGCTTTATTCACCAGATACCGCTCTTTCAGACTGTTATTTGTTTTGTTCCATACAGACTTTTTTTATAGTTTCTGCTTAAATGCAGAAATAAAAAAATTAGCATGAAAATTAGACTATTAATTTTTGATATCTACGATGGAGTAGAACCTTACCAAAAAACAGGCATTCAAGTTTTTGCATATTGCGTTTATGCAATCCTGTTTCAATTTTTAGGACAGACAGACCGAAAAGCACTGTCTTTTAACAGAGCTGAAATTTTAAAATTTTATCCGTGCTTTTTTTAAATTTATTTATCATATTCGCATAAATTTAGGTGGTAAGATAAGACTTCTTTTACACAATTTCATCCAAATTAATGATTTTATTGTAAACAATAAACATGACAAATTTCATTCTTCTAACTCATTCCATTTTTGAGTTAGCGAGCTCATATATAAACAGATGAAATTTTAAATGCTCCATTTTTCGGCTCAATGTGACCTGAAGTGTGAAGATTCGCTGAAATGTAGAGGGTCAATTTATTTGCTCTTATAATCCGTATATATACAAATAAAAAAAGATTCAGCTTTATGAGAGCAGCATGAGGGTTGCCCTCATAAAGTGAAATTTCAACTAGCTAATTAACTTTTACTTACATTTTTGATATTTTATTATTATGTTATTAGATAAAACTTTAAGCATTTGCTTAGAGCATTGAAATAATCTTATGGAACTTAATGAATCTCTTTAATTAACAATAATTCCCAAAATTTAATAAAAATAGATAATTTTAGCAATTTAAAATGTCTTTATGGTATTCACATCTAATCAATAAAATATAAATAAAACCCGATTAAACAAAGTATTTCATTCCCTTAAAAATTAAGATGGCTGCTAATTCTCAGGACAGGGTCAGTTAAAAAAATTGGAAGCGCTTCAATATTTAAATCAGATTTTAAAAATATATGATCTGAAAAATCATACACATTTTAAGGATAAATCATATCATTTATTCTTCTAAAATTTCTGATTTTTTTTTTTTTTTTTGCTATTAACAAATTGAGATTTAATTTATAGTTCCTGGTGAGTTGGACCTTTTTGGCAGTTTTCAGAAAACAAATTTAAGCATATTTCAAGAATTATTGAAAATTTCGGAGTACAATTTGATATACATACATATTTATATTCATAAAAAAGCTTGCTGGATCGAACCATTGAAAAATAAAATAACTGTAATGGGAAAATTTTCGAGGTACTTGTTAATTATTATCTGGTTAATTAATGCAGTTAACAGTTCGTCGTTTTGAACAAATTGGTCCCTTCGAGTCATTTCTATCAACACCAATTTTCTGAAGGTATGATAATAACATAGTTACAGAGGCATTCCTTTTTTTTATGACAAATTTTATACATAAAAAATTTCTTGATATATGCTTAACAAAGAGGTAACATTAGATAGTGCATGAAGTGGAACTTAATGTCAGTGATTCTGGCGATCTACACAACTACTGAAAAGTGTGGAAACCCATTAATATTCTTTACCACTTTTTATGTCTTAATAATTGAGAGACTTTTCATGTTGCCAATCTTTTACCTGTTCAATAATTTTTTATATAGTATAATTTAGTATCTCAATTTTAGCTGTAAGAATTATATAAATTTCTTTACAAAAAATTGTATTTTCAGTGGATATTGATTCTTGCTGTTTAGGTCTTTATATATTTGTTATAGAAAACTTCTTCTCGGTAATTATGATAGATTAGATATATTTTCAGATCCTTATTTCAATAAACCTTCACCTTATTTTTTTATTTTAATTCCATCATCATGTTAATGTTTTTATCAATTTAATAACTTTATGAAAATTCTTCTTACGATTGTGCAACATTCATGTTTAAAAACAAAATTATTTAAGTAGATGTCATTGTAAATAAATATAATTGGTAACATATTAACATTATTTCTAATATTTAAAAATTCATAGAATTTGTACATTTATTTAAAAAGCTGATTTAGTTATAAGTCTAATATTTTAGATGAACCTACTGCCCTTGTTAGTTGCCTTGTCAGAAATCTGTCACTCCCATTATCAAACAACTCCCACCCCCTTTCAATTAAAAGTTTTCACTTCAATCTGTTGAAACTTGAAGATTTATTTAATCTTTGAATCTTGCAAGAGCAGAAATGTGCCATCTTGCATTTTGCCTACAGAGATGAATAAGATATTGGCAGATAAGATTTTTTTAAACCTAATTTTGGCACAGCAGTTTTAAGTTAAAACATGTTCAAAATTCAAGGTAAAAGGAAAAATTAAAACATCATAGACATTGTGATAGCACTATGGAAGATATGAAAACTGCTTAATATGTTTTAATAAAGAGTCAGTATAAGTAAAAACATTTTGCCTGTATAATGAGCAATCGCATAAGGCAAGAGCCCTGTAAAACTTATATATATTTCTAGATATGTGCCTGATGATTATTAACACATTAATTACCCTGTGAAATAACCGTTTATTCAGACCTTAATCATTTGAAGAATGCATGAATCATAACTGAACAATTTATATAATCCTATAAATGTGTAACAATTGATAAAATGTGGTATACCAAACAAGTTAATATGTCAAACATATGACCAACCAGTTTATTTTCTTTATCGATCAACTTCCATCTACTGAGGTATGTGATGGAATTGCTGAATTGGACTAATATTCATCCACGAAACAAACTCCAATGAAGAGGAAAATCAATTCCAGTAAGTATAGTAAATTTCTGAAAATGTTACTATTCCTTAACTGCTCACACTTTTTAAAAAGTATAAAATTACAGAATGAATTAAAACTGATGGAATCGTTTATACTTCAAACATAACTGAGTTATTGTGTTAGTAACATGAAAGAAAATATACATGTACCATTCTAGTTACATTTTATTTCACAGATGAGACTGTACACATAAAATTAAGTAAGAAACGTGTAAATAATACAGATGGGATGATAAAATGTGAGTACTAAATGTTCTCATCATCATCATCAGAATCGGCCTAGAAGAAAGAAAAAGAAATAAACAATATTTATTTTAATAGATTATAAATTTATAAAAAAAAATTTTTTAGTAAGCATTTTAGAAATTCCAAGGTTATCATAATTAAAACTTCAAAAGAATGTATCTTTCCAACCATCATAATGCATGAAATGTTTTAGCGATATTAACTTCTGATTTCATATTGAAATTACTACTCAGAACAATGATTCAGATTTTACTGTAATGAAAAGATTTTTTTAAGTGAATCTCAAATGCAAAATAAGTAAAATTAAATTATTTAAATAAAAATTTAGTTTTTATATTTGTGGGAATAGAAGTAGCCATTTTCTCTTGCCTATTTAATTTTTAGCTAATTTTAATCATATTGTAATTATTAACCAGTTTTGAATAAACTCAAGAGCTATTGAAGAGCAGAGTTTCCAATTTTGGAATACAAAGGCATCATCCAAGCATCTACACCATAGCAGTGAGAAACAAATATTAAATTTCAACTAGGTAATTTACATGGTTGGATCTTGAATTTACAACTGAGTCATTATGATAAGGTCACTGTAACCTTTCAAAGACCTGGTACATCACTCATGTGCTTTAAAACATTAGCAGTTAGTTATGAGACTTTTTTTCTTTTTCGTAATTCATCTACAGATAAGCCTTTTCTTAAAGAATCAAATAATTATAATCATAAACTATAAGAGTGGATGAGGTGCCAATTTAAAAACATGTTGCAGAAATTTCGCCGTTTTTGAGATTATACAAACCAATGAGACTTAGTATTTAAATTATACCATTTACTTTTAAATACAATAGGAACATATTCAGGCATAATAATGCTCCAAATATTATTCATCAGATTAGCAGTGCTTAGTATATAATTCACTATAAATCCAGCTTTGATTAAAACAAAGATTGCTTGACCATAATTAAAATACAATTCTGTCTTTCCAGACGACAAAAAAAAAAAAAAAAAAAACATTCTTAAGGAAGAACACAATGGAACAGACAGAGAGCAGGAAAGGATTAATTTTATATTAATTAAACATAATACACACTGTTTTTTTGCAAATTTTGATAGTAAATATAAAGATTGTGTAAAGAAAATACTGGAATTTCAAATTTGCATAAAATGTCTTTATAGTATCTTTGTATTATCATAGCATGCATATTATTTTTATTCTATTTCAGCACTAAAAAGAAAATTGACAAGAATTCTTTCTTAATTGCCATTTATGAGTGCTACTCATACTTAAATCTAAATTGTTAAATACCATAAAGTAAATATTATATTTTTAGAAAAAGTAAAAATAGGGATCATATGTATGAAAATGTTTTTGCACAGCATTTTCATATGTATTGTGCAAACTATTTAAATATAGTTTAATTAAGATACATCAAAAATAATTGTAACTATAAAATTTTATACAATAAATAATGGAATATGCATACAGAAGCTATTATAGAAATTAACTATTTTTCATCATGAAGAGAAAGAGACACAATATTTAAATATTGAGTCTTTTAATATAAAAATTTTAACCCTTATATAGACTGTTAATCTTTTATAGCTGACAATACTTTGTCATCCGAGATATGATGTACTATCATTAAGTGTTAAAAATCTATCTATATATAAAAGAAACCATTCATATCCTTTCTTAAAAGTAATAAGAGATATGAATTGTAAAGACTATAATATAAGCATATAATTAAGATTACAATTTAAATATCCTAAAACACAAAAATTAATTTCACTAGAAAAATATAATTTTTCCTAGAATAAAAGAATTTTTTGATTACTTTTGCAGATAAAAATCAATATCTAAAAACATTTTATTTCAGGAACCAATCTATACAAGGTTTTGCTCTTTAATATGTAATGAGTTAAAAACATCCCCAAGTATTGTAAAGTTATATTTCAAATTTTTTGAGAGAGAAAAACTGTACTCTGAAATAATTAAAAACTCTAGATTTTTATTCAGTTTTATTAGTTATTAATTGCCTATGATGATCTTCTAATTTGCAGGATATATTAGTTATATTTAATTTCATCTCCATAAAATCTCCAAACATTTTATTTTCATTGTGTATATAAATTTCTTAATGGAGACCAGTTGATATCACATGTCTGGTTCATCTACCTTCTAAATTTAGAGTTATAACTTCTTATTCACTTTATTAACTACAGATATTACACAATACCCTCCTTTACCTTTCAACAGCAGAAGAAAATCACATAACTAAATATTTGCTGAAACAATGAAAGTGATTTTGATTTCATCCGCAACAATATAAATATCATTGTGAAATATATTTAAGTATATGCTTAGAAGTTAATTAAATCTAAAGAATTTTACATCTACTTAATTGGCACCATTGAAAGAATAATTTTTTGAACTTTACAATGGTGTAAAAATAGTTTATGCAGAACTACCAAAAGAAATCTAAATCCTTTTTAATTAAAATTTCAGGGGAGAAAAAAAACCCCTTGCTCTGAAGCACATTTTATTACCCTTCAAAGTATATCTGAGCCAACTCAAAAATATTTATCATTATTATTGATGATATTCTTGAAAAACATTTGAAATAAGGCTGAAAAATCCCATTATTTAAAGACCAAAACTGACAATTATCAAGTCTTCCATTCCATTATTTTAAGCCTAAAAAATGCCATGTACTAAGTGGCTTTTGAGGTTGCCATCAAAACCATGTAAACTAATGTTATTTAAAGCTTCATAACATCAATCAGTTTTGATTCATAAAGAGTATTTTTTTCCCTTCCCTCACTTATTACAATACAAAGAAAATTTGATTAATAAGATGAAGCACGGTAATGTATAAAAATTTATATTCTGTATTCATTTATTAACTCAAACAACATAAAGCTTAACTATTCACATCATTTACAGCATTTTTTTTCTCCTTCTCCAATAGGAAATATTTGTCAATCAATTTAAAAAGTCTTAAGCCAAAATTAAACTGGCCAAAAGATTTTTTTTTTTTTTTTTTTTTTCAAAAAAGCACAATTATTATTTTATAAAGTTTCTAGATAATGTATTTTTAGCAGAGAAATATACATTATACTAATGCTTCAATTAAAATTATGGTTTTCTTTGGAGTTTTCCTATGCATGTCTTTATGAAATGAATTTTTCCTTTTCTTCAAATAACATATTTAAAATTTCATATTGCTTTTTATTCCCTAGAGTATAATAAAGAGAATTTTAATATAAAAAAAATGGAAATTTAATTTTCACCAAAAGCAATAATTCTTTTGAATAGCTTTATAATTATTAAGATTAATGATTTAACATGTCTTAAATTTTCAAAAAGTTTTAAACTTACATTGCTTTATAATTACTATAAACTAAAAAATTATTGGTATTAGACACACTTATTTTTAATAATATACTTTTTAAAGCAAAAATATCCCATAACCTTAACCAACTTATAATATCACTTCTGCTTCAGTGTTTCTAGTAACAAATATTTTTCAAGTCTAAATAATCATAATTATTACTAAATTAATTAAGAAGGGATAGCATTTCACACAGTTTATATAATTATAAAGGAAACAGACAATTCAATTTCTTTAAAATAAAAACTAAAAACTAAGATACTTTTACTGGGTATAAAAATCCAGGAAAACTATTAATATATTATATTTCCATAAAATGTCTTATGTATCTATTAAAAATGCTTCAAATTTACTCACTTAAAGATGATCTGTAACAGCTTGAGTACAAATGATTAGTTTTTTTTAAAAAAAACTATCTCAGCTAATCTTCATCTACCTAAAAACACAAAACTTTCATTTGAAAACATGGGCACAGACAGCATTTTATTAAGATATAATCAGCCTATTTCTGGGAATATAAATGAAAATTAAGGACTGTTCAATATCTACTAACAATGCAGATGCCCTATCAGTACACAATTAAGATTTCATTCTCCCTATTTAAAAAAATATGTCTCACTAGCCATCTAGAAGCTCATTTTCCTCCCTTGTACTATTCAATTACCACACATAAAATGAGTAGAGTGATAAGTCATAAGGCAAAATATAAATACCTGCTTTTCTAAATAAACAGGTTTAAAAAAATTGACCCTTTTTCATTTGACCTAGTAAATTAAAATAATTAAATTTGTAATTTGTTTCCTTTTTGCAAATTTGTAATGTTGCTTAATTTTTTTTTCTCCTTTGCCTTTTTCAAAATTATAAAATTAAGAAATGTTCATTCAGATGCAATTTATCCCATTTTACATTTGGATTTTAATAATGTTTCACGATTCTAATTCTTGAGTAAATTCAATTTTTTATGTTCTACTCAGGAGATGCAATTTTATTTTTGCAATTCTTAAAATACAAGGCTTTTTTTGAATGCTTAAATTCAAACTGCATTGCTTTTATAATGGAATTATGGTTTTCTTTTGGGACTGCCAACATATATCTTTAAAAAAAGATCCTCCCCCCCCCCAAAGGAGTGTCAAACTTCTAACATTTGGCTATTTAAATAGCCAAATGTTAGAAGTTTGCTGTTAGAAGTTAACTGCAGAAAAATGCTTTTCTGCAGTTAACTGCAGAAAAGCATTTTTTTTTTTGTAATTAAATATAATTTCTGATTTTAGGGAAATCAGACCATATCTTTTATTTATATGAATAAAAAGGGGGTGGGGGAATATTTTCCTGTCTTTTTATGAGCATTCTTAAATTTCCTCCAGGCAAAAACATTAAAAATTAAACACCTTGATCAATTATTTGCGTAATGGAAACTTTTAGCATAATACAACAGCTTTAAAACAACCAGAAATTAACGAATGAGAAGCATAAATCATAGTAAGCTTCAAAAATCTAATCTGATTTTAATATTTCACTCAATGCTATATTTAAATTAAGTAAACCGATTTTAACTATCAATTTTCATTTACAAATCTGAAGGTAGAACAATAGTTATAATATATTTATTATAAACCTTAGCATTCCAATGCCTTTGCTATGGGACCATTAGGTTCCATGCACACTTTATGATTAAAACAGATACAATTCAATTTTTTATTCAAACAGGATAAGAAGCCCTTTACAAGTACTAATCAAAATAATTGCATAATCTTTTAAGAAATTTAAACGGCAAATATGACCAGCAAAGCATTATAAGTTTATTTTAGATGCTAAAAGAATATAAAGAATTTATTAACCATTCTTAACACTACAAGGTAGTTTTCAATTCCTACTAAAATAAAAATAAAAAAATTAAAATTATTACCTACAGGAAACAGGAAAATTATTCTGAATTCAGATCCTCTAAATGTTTTTTAAGTGACAAATTTTTATTGCCTTATTTGATTGAACAGACTGCACAGTAGAAAAAAACCTCAAGCAAAATTATGGTTTAAAAAATTTTTCATTTTTAATTTCAAGTCACATTAAAGAAATTTTTGACACTAGATTATTCTACAGAAATTTGGATCATATTTTAACAATAAGTTAATTTTAAAAAAATTTATTTGACAAATTTGAATCAGTAGACTATGAAAAAGCAATTGTGAAAATTCTTTAAGTAATAAAAAGTTAAAAGTTTTTAAAGAAAATAAATCATAAAATTCTATAAAAATGAATGTTTGGCATAAATTGGTGATAAGGCTAAACTATCATTCAAGTCAAAATATGATATTCCATGAATTCACAAAGTAATTACATTTTAAACAGCTTCATCTTTAATGAAAAAATAGAAATATTCAATGTTATTTTGGGAGTAATGAGTTAATCATATAAAATTTTATATTTCCTTTCAATTTAAATTAAAGTACATTTTAACCCAATTTTTTACCATGATGAACAAATGCAAAAGTCAGATTTTGCCAGTCAGAATTTTTTTTTTTTTTTTTTTTTACATTTAAAAGATTTTAAAATTTTTTGTAGTATGTTCTCCATTATTAACAATAAATAGAATTAAAGTTTTATAAAGAGAGATTGTAAAAGTATCTATTTAGCTTAATTTGCAATACATGCATTGATAGCAAAATATAAAATAAATACTTTCTTGGTAAGTGAAAAATTGAATAGGTGTACGATTTTTCTATAGAGAGAAAAGTCGTCAAATAAACAAGTCTTTAGTAAAGTGTAGATTAGAATAACAAAATGATTGCCATAAAAACATTAGATCTTCCAATTAAATCTCAAAACCCTCACTAAAGGCTAGCAATGGAGGGTGGAAAGGTCAAATATTCCTTTTAAAATATTCTGAAGAATACTTTAATTTTATAAATTGCTAAATATACAAAAACTCTCTTCACATGTCTATTGTTCAAAGCCATAAAAAAAACTTTCAATTGAGCAAAATTTTAAATCAGAACTCCCCTTTTAAAATTCATTGTCAATAAATAAATAAACACATTCCTAGTAAGTAACATGATTTTCAGAAATAAAGTTTAAAAAAAATGTTAGCATGCTCAAAGGAGGTCTCTATTATACATTTTAATTTAATTAATGGAAATAAAGAGGGACAAATCAGTAGTATAAATCAGTCAATTTATACTTCAAAACCTTATTCATTTAGAGTGACAAAAAAAAAAAAAGTTTAACAAAAATATTTTTAATATCTATACTGTTCCATATTTCTTTTTCAATGTGATAATAATTTTCTTTGACAGTTCAGAAGTCTGAAAGAAAGCAACTTGCAGAATAAGGTAGGAAAATAAAAAAAAAGTAATTCTTTAATTCTAGAAGGAAAGAAAGTTCTAGTACAGTCCTAAGGGCATAAGATTCATGCAAGGCAGGTTTGCAATACATTCAAATAACTAATTTGGAATTACTGTCAAGCGTTTAGTTCATATTTAAACAGCACACATTGTTAGAGACAGTTGGGCCAATCACGTAAGTTTAACTTACCAGATCAGTTAAATCATTACTTGATGATTGCAAACCTCCCATTTGTTTCATCATCTAAAATAACATTCAATGAAATTAAATAAAATAATAAATGAAATTTTAACATACCGGTATGATTTCCTAAAATTGAGAGGGGAAAAAAGAAAATTTTAATTTAACATTTCATAAAATAAATCATTATTAGTAACAATTATATTAAATTGCTATAACAAATACTAATGATTAAAAAAAAAATATAACAGACCACAAAAAAAATCATGAAACAATTAATTAATTAATCATTAAATACAAAACATTATATATAGAGAGATTGATTGAAATCTTAAAAATTATTCTCATAAAGTAACCTAAATTTATTACTGCATTATGCATAGGAACAAAACAGGTCTCTATTGCTTCAACAGCTTTCACTTGTTATTATTATCAATTCATTTTTCATATTTTAGAAAAATGTCAAAAATGACAATAAACTCTGGTGAAATCTAATGCTAAATGAAACAAAGCAATTGTATTAAATATGAAAGAAACCATAAGCATGTATAACTAACCCATTACATTTGCTAATAAGAATATTGATTAATTTAGAAGTTATGTTGATAAAAGTAACCACATATATTAACTGCATTTAAAATAAGACACAAAAAATTCAATGTTTCAAACTGAGAAATAAAAATTACTATTTAATTTTATATTTGATTTATACTTACCTCCTCAAAATCTGATTCATCATTTAAATCAAAATCTTGATCATCTTCATCTTTCCATTTTGCAAAATCTACTTTAAGCCAGTGATACTAAAAAGATAAATAAACTAAATCAATCCATTAATCATATCCTTGATAATTCAAAAGCTACAAAGTAAATATAGAGTCGCACTGGATATACATCTACTAACTTTGGAAAGTTAGTAAGAACTTGCTTCTTATATAGTAGATGTTCACTAAGAAAGTTTTTCCTTATTTTAATTAAAAATTTAAAAAGCTGATAATTTTAACTGGGCCAAGAGATACCAAATTTACTTCTTTGTACATATGTTGATTAAGAAATTTTTACTTTATATTAATTAAAAGTTAATTAAATTAATATTTTCTCTCAATAATTCAAAATTATCACACACTACATTAAGATTTACAGAGTTAGCTTTCTAAAGGTATAAATTATTTCTCTACAATGCTTCTTTAAATAATAATTATATATTTCAAAATATTTTTAAGTATAATTTATAGCAATACTTGTATTTGTGTTTAGTTATTGCATTCATATAAACAAGAATTGCTTTAATATTAGATACATTTTTGTGTGCATGTTATCACTGCTATATAATTAAGAATATATTTTAAGAATGAACGAATAAAATGAATCAAACCTGAAATATAATGTTATGAGGTTTCAGACAGTTTGAATCTTTCAATTTTTTTTTATCACTGCAAAGGTTTTTATTAACAAGCTTTGCAAAACTATAATGATAAATTTGCTTTTAAATATATGAAAATTTATCAAATTCTTTAAATATAAAATTGTATTAGTGAAACTGATTTATCTTCATACAATAAGTGTAGCTACATTTGAACTATTTTACATCACTAGTACTATGAAACTGTGCTACATTTTCTTAAGAAAAAATTTTTTTGATAGTACAAAGCCTTTTTTCTGAGTGGAAAGTTTTCTTTAAATAAGTGCATATTACGATGAATGCCAACAATAATAAAAATTTATTCTGATAAGCAAGATAATTCTGATAAACAAGAGAAAAAGTCAACTAATTGCATTTAAATATAAATATACGAATTAATGATTCAAACAAGATCACTAAAATTAATAAGTAAAAAATGATGATGATGTTAAGCAAATGTTTTGCTTAAATATTAACAATGAAAAAATATATAACAAATTATAATAACAAGCAAA